>NW_027062665.1:2648568-2672068 GCF_032884065.1 Artemia franciscana
TCACTCGACAGACACACAGACAACTTATTTTTATATATATAGATATATAGCTGTTGGGGGGGGGGGGGCTCGGGGGGGGGGGGGGGGGGGGCATCGCGCCCCCAAGCCCCCCGCGTGCGTAAGACGTTACACACCATATTAGTTACCTGCCATTGTAGTTGTGTCCCTGTGTCCCACCTGTGAATTGAGATAGATATAAATATATATATTTTTTGAACTACATAAAACTTGCGAATATTAAGGCTTGGGGGCACGATGCCCCCCGAGCCCCCCCTTAACAGCTATATATCTATATATATAAAAATAAGTTGTCTGTGTGTCTGTCGAGTGACGTCAGGTGTGTCGACTGACGTCATTGTAAAGATTGAGCTGTATGCGTCATGAAATTGTGTGTCGACTGACGTCATGTTTGTCAACTGATGAAATTACAGACCGGGACACAAATGACGACCGGGACACGGGGATACAGGGAATATAAATGACGACCGGGAACCTCAAAGAGAAATTACAGACTGGGACACCGGGACACAGGGAATATAAATGACGACCGGGACACAGTGACACAACTACAAAGGGGACGACGGGGGTACAGGGAAGATATATAAATTACGACCGGGACACAGGGATTGTTCGAAGAGAAATTTCAGACCGGGACACCGGGACACAAATGACGACTGGAACGCTGGGACACAGGGAATATAAATGACGACCGAGACACAGGGACTATAAATAACGACCGGGACAAAGCGACGAATCGTTATAATAATGTTGACTTACGTCATGTCTTGACGACTGACGAAATTACAGACCTCGACATCGGGACACAAATGACGACCGGGACACCGGGACATAGGGAATAAAACTGACGAAAGGGAACACTCAAAGAGAAAGCGACCAGGAGACAAGGAATGTTCGATTAGCAATCACCATCAACAAAGCACCGGGACACAAATGACAACCGGGACGAAAATGATGACCGGGACACCGGGACACAGGGAATATAAATGACGACCTCGACACTCAAAGAGAAAGTACAGACTGGGACACCGGGACACAAATGACGACCGGAATGCTGGGAATATAAATGACGACCAGGACACAGGGACACAACTACAAGGGGGGTGCCGGGGGGCACAGGGGGATATATAAATGACGACGGGGACACAGGGAATGTTTGATTAGCAATCAGCATCAACAAAGTTAAAGGGCAATCATTAGAATAATCAGGTATAGATCTGAATACGGATTGCTTTTCCCATGGACAATTTTATGTTGCATGTTCAAGAGTCGGTAAACCTAACAATCTATTTATATGCACAACAATGGGACATGGAAGAATGTTGTATGTTCTTAAGTTTTACGTAGTTAAATTGGACCGCGAAGAATGTTGTATATTCGCAAGTTTTATGTAGTTCAAAAAATATATATATTTATATCTATCTCAATTCACAGGTGGGACAAAGGGACACAACTACAATGGCAGGTAACTAATATGGCGTGTAACGACTTACGCGCGCGGGGGGCTTTGGGGCGCGATGCCCCCCCCGAGCCCCCCCCCCCCCAACAGCTATATATCTATATATATAAAAATAAGTTGTCTGTGTGTCTGTCGAGTGACGTCAGGTGTGTCGACTGACGTCATTGTAAGGATTGAGCTGTATGCGTCTTGAAATTGTGTGTCGACTGACGTCATATTTGTCAACTGATGAAATTACAGACCGGGACACAAATGACGACCGGGACACGGGGATACAGGGAATATAAATGACGACCGGGAACCTCAAAGAGAAATTACAGACTGGGACACCGGGACACAGGGAATATAAATGACGACCGGGACACAGTGACACAACTACAAAGGGGACGACGGGGGTACAGGGAAGACATATAAATGACGACCGGGACACAGGGATTGTTCGAAGAGAAATTACAGACCGGGACACCGGGACACAAATGACGACCGGGACGCTGGGACACAGGGAATATAAATGACGACCGAGACACAGGGACTATAAATAACGACCGGAACAAAGGGACACATCGTTAAAATAATGAGGTATAGATCTGAATACGAATTGAAAATTTGTTTGTAGATCTATAAAATTTGCCAGTAGAAAATTTGCTAGTAAGATTTGCTAGTAGATATATAAAAGTACTAAAATTTGCTGGTAGACAGCAAATTCCAACAGCTAGTAGATATATATAAAAATAAGTTGTATGTGTGTCTGTCGATTAACGTCATGATTGTGTATTGACTTACGTCATGTCTTGACGACTGACGAAATTACAGACCTCGACATCGGGACACAAATGACGACCGGGACACCGGGACATAGGGAATAAAAATGACGAAAGGGACACTCAAAGAGAAAGCGACCAGGAGACAAGGAATGTTCGATTAGCAATCACCATCAACAAAGCACCGGAACACAAATGACAACCGGGACGAAAATGATGACCGGGACACCGGGACACAGGGAATATAAATGACGACCTCGACACTCAAAGAGAAAGTACAGACTGGGACACCGGGACACAAATGACGACCGGAATACTGGGAATATAAATGACGACCAGGACACAGGGACACAACTACAAGGGGGGTGCCGGGGGGCACAGGGGGATATATAAATGACGACGGGGACACAGGGAATGTTTGATTAGCAATCAGCATCAACAAAGTTAAAGGGCAATCATTAGAATAATCAGGTATAGATCTGAATACGGATTGCTTTTCCCATGGACAATTTTATGTTGCATGTTCAAGAGTTGGTAAACCTAACAATCTATTTATATGCACAAACAATGGGACATGGAAGAATGTTGTATATTCTTAAGTTTTACGTAGTTAAATTGGACAGCGAAGAATGTTGTATATTCGCAAGTTTTATGTAGTTCAAAAAATATATATATTTATATCTATCTCAATTCACAGGTGGGACACAGGGACACAACTACAATGGCAGGTAACTAATATGGTGTGTAACGACTTACGCGTGCGGGGGGCTTGGGGGCACGATGCCCCCCCCCGAGCCCCCCCACAGCTATATATCTATATATATAAAAATAAGTTGTCTGTGTGTCTGTCGAGTGACATCAGGTGTGTCGACTGACGTCATTGTAAGGATTGAGCTGTATGCGTCATGAAATTGTGTGTCAACTGACGTCATGTTTGTCAACTGATGAAATTACAGACCGGGACACAAATGACGAACGGGACACGGGGATACAGGGAATATAAATGACGACCGGGAACCTCAAAGAGAAATTACAGACTGGGACACCGGGACACAAGGAATATAAATGACGACCGGGACACAGTGACACAACTACAAAGGGGACGACGGGGGTACAGGGAAGATATATAAATGACGACCGGGACACAGGGATTGTTCGAAGAGAAATTACAGACCGGGACACCGGGACACAAATGACGACCGGGACGCTGAGACACAGGGAATATAAATGACGACCGAGACACAGGGACTTTAAATAACGACCGGGACAAAGGGACACATCGTTAAAATAATGAGGTATAGATCCGAATACGAATTGAAAATTTGTTTGTAGATCTATAAAATTTGCTAGTAGAAAATTTGCTAGTAAGATTTGCTAGTAGATATATAAAAGTACTAAAATTTGCTGGTAGACAGCAAATTCCAACAGCTAGTAGATTTATATAAAAATAAGTTGTATGTGTGTCTGTCGATTAACGTCATGATTGTGTGTTGACTTACGTCATGTCTTGACGACTGACGAAATTACAGACCTCGACATCGGGACACAAATGACGACCGGGACACCGGGACATAGGGAATATAAATGACGACCGGGACACAGTGACACAACTACAAAGGGGACGACGGGGGTACAGGGAAGATATATAAATGATGAAGTATATAGACTAGAGGAGATTTCCTCTAGACCAGCTAGAATCCACCTAGAGGCCTAGAGGAAAATATTTTGCACAAGGCGGCAAGCCTTCACTAGAAACAGTGAAAGTTTGATATATAATATCGGCTACAGAAAGGGTTAGTCTATATCGGCCACTGCGCGTCTTTTCTAAAATGACGTCTTGCATCGGACACTGCGCGTCTTTTCTAAAATGACGTCTTGCATATGACTCATAGAAATAGTAGATAGACTAGCTAGAATCAATATAGCGTTCAATCTATTTGTATATCGGCCACCTAGAGGCATAGAGGAAAATATTTTGCACAAGGCCGCAAGCCTTCACTAGAAACAGTGTAAGTTTTATTCTAGCTAGTCTATCTACTATTTCAGCATATATATATATATATATATATATATATATATATATATATATATATATATATATATATATATATATATATATATATATATATATATATATATATATATTTCTATGAGTCATATGCAAGTCAATCATATGATAGAATCATAGAGTGTTTATTGAAGTTTTATTGAATAAAACTTCAATAAAACTTTCTAAAATTTGCTTACTATCTATTTAGTATATAGCGTTCAATAAAACTTTCACTGTTTCTAGTGAAGTAAATAGATAGATTTTATTAAACGGGTAGACCTAGTAAATAGATAAAACTTAGAATTATATTCAAGAATTATTTTCAATTTCAATTGAAAACTTAGAATTATAAAGTTTTATCTATGAGTCATATGCAAGACGTCATTTTAGATCTCTGACCTAGTAAGCAAATCCACGAACACCGCCCCGTTCAATAAAACTTTCACGTACTTCAACGGATACGAATACTTTCACGTAATAGTACTTTCTAATACATCTTATGAATTGATTCTATCTACTATTTCACTGCTGAATCTATTAAATCTATTTGAAGATCGGCCACCTAGAGGCCTAGAGGAAAATATTTTGCACAAGACTGCAAGCCTTGAATTTATTGTTGTATAAAGCAAAATCCTTTTAAGGATTTTGCTATATAAAATTATTATTTCTAAAGAAAAGATAAGTTTAGTTTGATTCTAAAATCAAATTACATTCTAATTTCTAGACAGTGAACTATACTACTCTGGTAGTTATGCTAGGTTTGATTCTAGCTTTAGATTCTATAAATTAAATATATATCTATAAATATATTTTGATTCTATAAATCTATAAAATCTCATAGAGTGTTTATTGAAGTTTTATTGAATAAAACTTCAATAAAACTTTCTAAAATGACGTCTTGCATATGATATGACTTATCAATATATCTTGCATATGTTATGACTTATATGACTCTATTTAATCATTAATCACAATATAGCGTTCAATAAAACTTTCACTGTTTCTAGTGAAGGCTTGCGGCCTTGTGCAAAAAAATAGTAGATAGACTAGCTAGAATCAAACTTTCTTGTATTCTAATTGATTTTATTGTCATATGACCTAGTAAGCAAATCCACGTCATATGCAATAGACCGTTAGATGCAATAGATTTTATTAAACGGGGCGGTGTTCGTGGATTTGCTAGAATCAAATAGACAATAATATCGGCCACTGCGCGTCTTTTCTAAAATGACGTTCAGATAATTTGATCTATATAGTTTTATAAAAGTTAATCCACGAACACCGCCCCGTTTAATAAAACTTCAATTTGATATAATTCTGACTATTTCTATGAGTCATATGCAAGACAATAATATCGTAGAAATAGACAATAATATCAGCCACTGCGCGTCTTTTCAATTTGATATAATTCTGACTATTTCTATGAGTCATATGCAAGACAATAATATCGATATTATTGAAGTAGTAGATAGACTAGCTAGAATCAAACTTAAAAGTTTTATTGAAGTTTTATTAAACGGGGCGGTGTTCGTGGATTTGCTAGAATCAAATAGACAATAATATCGGCCGGAAAATATTCTAGCTAGTCTATCTACTATTTCTATGAGTCATATGCAAGACAATCATATGATAGAATCATAGAGTGTTTATTGAAGTTTTATTGAATAAAACTTCAATAAAACTTTCTAAAATGACGTCTTGCATATGATATGACTTATCAATATATCTTGCATATGATATGACTTATATGACTCTATTTAATCATTAATCACAATATAGCGTTCAATAAAACTTTCACTGTTTCTAGTGAAGGCTTGCGGCCTTGTGCAAAAAAATAGTAGATAGACTAGCTAGAATCAAACTTTCTTGTATTCTAATTGATTTTATTGTCATATGATCTAGTAAGCAAATCAATTAAACATGTAAACTGTCAATCTAGCTGATATTAGAACATAGAAAATGTTCTCTGAAAATGTTCTCAATTTTATAAAACTCATAGATATAGTAGATAGACTAGATCTCATCTAGAGATCTAGATGAGTAGATCTCTGACCTAGTAAGCAAATCCACGAAAACCGCCCCGTTTAATAAAACTTCAATAATATCGATATTATTGTCTTGCATATTGTCTTTGCATATGACTCATAGAAATAGTCAGAATTATATCAAATAGAAAAGACGCGCAGTGGCCGATATTATTGTCTATTTCTACGATATTATTGTCTTGCATATGACTCATAGAAATAGTCAGAATTATATCAAATTGAAGTTTTATTAAACGGGGCGGTGTTCGTGGATTAACTTTTATAAAACTATATAGATCAGATTATCTGAACGTCATTTTAGAAAAGACGCGCAGTGGCCGATATTATTGTCTATTTGATTCTAGCAAATCCACGAACACCGCCCCGTTTAATAAAATCTATTGCATCTAACGGTCTATTGCATATGACGTGGATTTGCTTACTAGGTCATATGACAATAAAATCAATTAGAATACAAGAAAGTTTGATTCTAGCTAGTCTATCTACTATTTTTTTGCACAAGGCCGCAAGCCTTCACTAGAAACAGTAAAAGTTTTATTAAATGGGGCGATGTTCGTGGATTAACTTTTATAAAACTATATAGATCAGATTATCTGAACGTCATTTTAGAAAAGACGCGCAGTGGCCGATATTATTGTCTATTTGATTCTAGCAAATCCACGAACACCGCCCCGTTTAATAAAACTTCAATAAAACTTTTAAGTTTGATTCTAGCTAGTCTATCTACTACTTCAATAATATCGATATTATTGTCTTGCATATGACTCATAGAAATAGTCAGAATTATATCAAATTGAAAAGACGCGCAGTGGCCGATATTATTGTCTATTTCTACGATATTATTGTCTTGCATATGACTCATAGAAATAGTCAGAATTATATCAAATTGAAGTTTTATTAAACGGGGCGGTGTTTGTGGATTAACTTTTATAAAACTATATAGATCAGATTATCTGAACGTCATTTTAGAAAAGACGCGCAGTGGCCGATATTATTGTCTATCTACTAGAAAGGAAATATATTGAAGTATATAGACTAGAGGAGATTTCCTCTAGACCAGCTAGAATCCACCTAGAGGCATAGAGGAAAATATTTTGCACAAGGCCGCAAGCCTTCACTAGAAACAGTGAAAGTTTGATATATAATATCGGCTAGAGAATGGGTTAGTCTATATCGGCCACTGCGCATCTTTTCTAAAATGACGTCTTGCATCGGCCACTGCGCGTCTTTTCTAAAATGACGTCTTGCATCGGCCACTGCGCGTCTTTTCTAAAATGACGTCTTGCATATGACTCATAGAAATAGTAGATTTTAATAAAAGTAAGCAAATCCACGAACACCGCCCCATTCAATAAACAATTAAACATGTAAACTGTCAATCTAGCCGATATTAGAACATAGAAAATGTTCTCTGAAAATGTTCTCAATTTTATAAAACTCATAGAAATAGTAGATAGACTAGATCTCATCTAGAGATCTAGATGAGTAGATTTCTGACCTAGTAAGCAAATCCACGAACACCGCCCCGTTTAATAAAACTTCAATAACATCGATATTATTGTCTTGTACATTGTCTTTTATATGAAATTTTTTATTTTTATTAAATTTTATTGTCTTGCATATGAGTTTTTAACTTTAGTAAGAGTTATGGACTTGCATATGAGAATATGCGTATGACTCATAGAAATAGAATCAAACTTTCACTGCTGAATCTATTAAAAGTTATATATTAGTTTATCTATATATTATTTATCTATCTACTAGAATTCTAATAGAATCAATAGAATAGCACTAGTTCGTATGTGAACTAAAAGTTTTCTATGCAGATTTGCAAATAGAAGTAGATAGTTTTTAAAATCAATTAGAATACAAGAAAGTTTGATTCTAGCTAGTCTATCTACTATAATATCGGTAGAAATAGACAATAATATCGGCCACTGCGCGTCTTTTCTAAAATGACGTCTTGCATATGACTCATAGATGATTTGCTAGAATCAATTTTATAAAACTATACACCGCCCCGTTTCTTCACATAGACTAGCTATTCTAGCTAGTCTATCTACTATTTCTACTATTTCTATGAGTTTTATAAAATTGATTCTAGCAAATCCACGAACTTTTAATAAAACTTTTAAAACTTTAAAACATTAAAACTTTTAAAAAAAGTTTAATCTTAATGATTAACTTTTATAATAACGATATTATTGTCTTGCATATGACTCATAGAAATAGTAGATAGACTAGCTAGAATCAAACTTTCACTGCTGAATCTATTAAAAGTTTTATTGAAGTTTTATTAAACGGGGCGGTGTTCGTGGATTTGCTTACTAGGTCAGAGATCTACTCATCTAGATCTCTAGATGAGATCTAGTCTATCTACTATTTCTATGAGTTTTATAAAATTGATTCTAGCTTGATTCTAGCGAGTCTTCACTAGAAACAGTGAAAGTTTGATTCTAGCTAGTCTATCTACTATTTCTATGAGTCATATGCAAGACGTCATTTTAGAATAGACAATAGAATGCAAGACGTCATTTCAGAAAAGACGCGCAGTGGCCACTGCGCGTCTTTTCTAAAATGACGTCTTGCATCGGCAACTGCGCGTCTTTTCTAAAATGACGTCTTGCATATGACTCATAGAAATAGTAGATAGACTAGCTAGAATCAAACTTAAAAGTTTTATTGAAGTTTTATTAAACGGGGCGGTGTTCGTGGATTTGCTAGAATCAATTTTATAAAACTCATAGAAATAGTAGATAGACTAGATCTCCGTTTAATAAAACTTCAATAAACACTCTATGATTCTATCATATGATTGTCTTGCATATGACTCATAGAAATAGTAGATAGACTAGCTAGAATATTTTCTAAAAACTCTGAATCTATTAAAAGTTTTATTGAAGTTTTATTAAACGGGGCGGTGTTCGTGGATTTGCTTACTAGGTCAGAGATCTACTCATCTAGATCTCTAGATGAGATCTAGTCTATCTACTATTTCTATGAGTTTTATAAAATTGATTCTAGCAAATCCACGAACACCGCCCCGTTTAATAAAACTTTTAATAAAAGTTTAATCTTAATGATTAACTTTTATAATAACGATATTATTGTCTTGCATATGACTCATAGAAATAGTAGATAGACTAGCTAGAATCAAACTTTCACTGCTGAATCTATTAAAAGTTTTATTGAAGTTTTAGAATGTTAATTTTCTAGTTTTAGACTAGAAAACCATTCTAGTTTTAGAATCGAAGAATGTTGTATATTCTTAAGTTTTCCGTAGTTAAATTGGACAGCGAAGAATGTTGTATATTCGCAAGTTTTATGTAGTTCAAAAAATATATATATTTATATCTATCTCAATTCACAGGTGGGACACAGGGTCACAACTACAATGGCAGGTAACTAATATGGCGTGTAACGACTTACGTGCGCGGGGGGCTTGGGGGCGCGATGCCCCCCCCCGAGCCCCCCCCAAACAGCTATATATCTATATATATAAAAATAAGTTGTCTGTGTGTCTGTCGAGTGACGTTAGGTGTGTCGACTGACGTCATTGTAAGGATTGAGCTGTATGCGTCATGAAAATGTGTGTCGACTGACGTCATATTTGTCAACTGATGAAATTACAGACCGGGACACAAATACGACCGGGACACGGGGATACAGGGAATATGAATGACGACCGGGAACCTCAAAGAGAAATTACAGACTGGGACACCGGGACACAGGGAATATAAATGACGACCGGGACACAGTGACACAACTACAAAGGGGACGACGGGGGTACAGGGAAGATATATAAATGACGACCGGGACACAGGGATTGTTCGAAGAGAAATTACAGACCGGGACACCGGGACACAAATGACGACCGGGACGCTGGGACACAGGGAATATAAATGACGACCGAGACACAGGGACTATAAATAACGACCGGGACAAAGGGACACATCGTTAAAATAATGAGGTATAGATCTGAATACGAATTGAAAATTTGTTTGTAGATCTATAAAATTTGCTAGTAGAAAATTTGCTAGTAAAATTTGCTAGTAGATATATAAAAGTACTAAAATTTGCTGGTAGACAGCAAATTCCAACAGCTAGTAATATATATAAAAATAAGTTGTATGTGTGTCTGTCGATTAACGTCATGATTGTGTGTTGACTTACGTCATGTCTTGACGACTGACGAAATTACAGACCTCGACATCGGGACACAAATGACGACCGGGACACCGGGACATAGGGAATAAAAATGACGAAAGGGACACTCAAAGAGAAAGCGACCAGGAGACAAGGAATGTTCGATTAGCAATCACCATCAACAAAGCACCGGGACACAAATGACAACCGGGACGAAAATGATGACCGGGACACCGGGACACAGGGAATATAAATGACGACCTCGACACTCAAAGAGAAAGTACAGACTGGGACACCGGGACACAAATGACGACCGGAATACTGGGAATATAAATGACGACCAGGACACAGGGACACAACTACAAGGGGGGTGCCGGGGGGCACAGGGGGATATATAAATGACGACGGGGACACAGGGAATGTTTGATTAGCAGTCAGCATCAACAAAGTTATAGGGCAATCATTAGAATAATCAGGTATAGATCTGAATACGGATTGCTTTTCCCATGGACAATTTTATGTTGCATGTTCAAGAGTCGGTAAACCTAACAATCTATTTATATGCACAAACAATGGGACATGGAAGAATGTTGTATATTCTTAAGTTTTACGTAGTTAAATTGGACAGCGAAGAATGTTGTATATTCGCAAGTTTTATGTAGTTCAAAAAATATATATATTTATATCTATCTCAATTCACAGGTGGGAAACAGGGACACAACTACAATGGCAGGTAACTAATATGGCGTGTAACGACTTACGCGCGCGGGGGGCTTGGGGGAGCGATGCCCCCCGAGCCCCCCCCCCCCCCCCAGCAGCTATATATCTATATATATATAAATAAGTTGTCTGTGTGTCTGTCGAGTGACGTCAGCTGTGTCGACTGACGTCATTGTAAGGATTGAGCTGTATGCGTCATGAAATTGTGTGTCGACTGACGTCATGTTTGTCAACTGATGAAATTACAGACCGGGACACAAATGATGACCGGGACACGGGGATACAGGGAATATAAATGACGACCGGGAACCTCAAAGAGAAATTACAGACCGGGACACCGGGACACAAATGACGACCGGAAACCTCAAAGAGAAATTACAGACTGGGACACCGGGACACAGGGAATATAAATGACGACCGGGACACAGTGACACAACTACAAAGGGGACGACGGGGGTACAGGGAAGATATATAAATGACGACCGGGACACAGGGATTGTTCGAAGAGAAATTACAGACCGGGACACCGGGACACAAATGACGACCGGGACGCTGGGACACAGGGAATATAAATGA
Organism: Artemia franciscana; assembly: GCF_032884065.1. Lineage (NCBI taxonomy): Eukaryota > Metazoa > Arthropoda > Branchiopoda > Anostraca > Artemiidae > Artemia > Artemia franciscana. The sequence goes on from NW_027062665.1 coordinate 2,660,344, forward strand.
CGACCGAGACACAGGGACTATAAATAACAACCGGGACAAAGGGACACATCGTTAAAATAATGAGGTATAGATCTGAATACGAATTGAAAATTTGTTTGTAGATCTATAAAATTTGCTAGTAGAAAATTTGCTAGTAAGATTTGCTAGTAGATATATAAAAGTACTAAAATTTGCTGGTAGACAGCAAATTCCATCAGCTAGTAGATATATATAAAAATAAGTTGTATGTGTGTCTGTCGATTAACGTCATGATTGTGTGTTGACTTACGTCATGTCTTGACGACTGACGAAATTACAGACCTCGACATCGGGACACATATGACGACCGGGACACCGGGACATAGGGAATAAAAATGACGAAAGGGACACTCAAAGAGAAAGCGACCAGGAGACAAGGAATGTTCTATTAGCAATCACCATCAACAAAGCACCGGGACACAAATGACAACCGGGACGAAAATGATGACCGGGACACCGGGACACAGGGAATATAAATGATGACCTCGACACTCAAAGAGAAAGTACAGACTGGGACACCGGGACACAAATGACGACCGGAATACTGGGAATATAAATGACGACCAGGACACAGGGACACAACTACAAGGGGGTTGCCGGGGGGCACAGGGGGATATATAAATGACGACGGGGCCACAGGGAATGTTTGATTAGCAATCAGCATCAACAAAGTTAAAGGGCAATCATTAGAATAATCAGGTATATAGAATCAAAATATATTTATAGATATATATTTAATTTATAGAATCTAAAGCTAGAATCAAACCTAGCATAACTACCAGAGTAGTATAGTTCACTGTCTAGAAATTAGAATATAATTTGATTTTAGAATCAAACTAAACTTATCTTTTCTTTAGAAATAATAATTTTATATAGCAAAATCCTTAAAAGGATTTTGCTTTATACAACAATAAATTCAAGGCTTGTAGCCTTGTGCAAAATATTTTCCTCTAGGCCTCTAGGTGGCCGATCTTCAAATAGATTTAATAGATTCAGCAGTGAAATAGTAGATAGAATCAATTCATAAAATGTATTAGAAAGTACTATTACGTGAAAGTATTCGTATCCGTTGAAGTACGTGAAAGTTTTATTGAACGGGGCGGTGTTCGTGGATTTGCTTACTAGGTCAGAGATCTAAAATGACGTCTTGCATATGACTCATAGATAAAACTTTATAATTCTAGGTTTTCAATTGAAATTGAAAATAATTATATATATATATATATATATATATGTATATATATATATATATATATATATATATATATATATATATATATATATATATATGTATATATATATATATATATATATATATATATATATATATATATATATATATATATATATATATATATATATATATATATATATTTAATCGGAAATTTTGACTATGATATTGTTTTTTAATTTCAAATTTGGTCAGATAATAAGAAAATACAGCTATTTTATTTCTGAAACATCATCAAAATGTAATTATAACAAAATAAAGATTGCGAAAGAGAGCCAGATAAATCACGTGACAGTGAAACTTAAATTTTTTAAAGGAGTAAGCTAGAAAGAGCAGTAATATTAACAACTTATTTATACTGGGATAGGAAGAGGATTAAAAAATTAAACATTGATGATTCGCCACCCTGCTTCATTCACAGACATAGTCGTATTTGTATCTGAATCATAGGATCATGATTGAATCAATTTGTGCAAAAATGACCGAAAAAGAAAATGAAAAATGATTGGAAGTTTCTAAGAGAGTAGGAATTTTTGGTAGTAAACAGATGAAGTTCTGAATAAAACGTTAGGTTAAAGGAAGTAGATTGGTGTTACGATTAATTTTAATTAATAGTACTAGTATATGTTTTTGACGCTAAGGAATAGCAGAAAGCTAAACAGTTTATTTCATTACAGATGGTGTTACTGTGGATGGTGCCAACGTTATTCAAACCGATCTCGTTGCCTTCAATGGTGTCGTCCATGTTATTGATGCTGTCATATAAGTTTTCTTACGAGTTTTTTTTCCTTTTTTTGATCTATTGAGTAAATATAAAGCAAAATATCTATTTTCCATTATTTAGACCAAGACTGTTGCTTTAGTGACCTCAGTTGTTCAATCTAGCAATATACCAATACCATTCTGCAGGATAATTTCATAAAAAAAAATGCTTTGATAAATCCAAGTTGTCTCCTAATTGAAAAGAAGATTTTTTCTTGCCAAATGTTCAAAGGATAGAAAAAAAATCCCCAAAAACGCTATCAAATAGAAAAAATTAACCTAGTTTGATACTGCAATTAGCCTTAAAGCAATACGTCATAAGGGCACATTTTGCGAATCAAAATCGGTTCAGTCTCAAGTAAAAAAAAATAGGCTTTACAAAGCAAAATCTTCTTAAAAACGATAGATTTTTTTTTACAAAACTGTTCATATTAATAGCAACAAGCAGAGGATTGGGGAGATCATATAGTAAAGGATATCACTAGTAACCAAAACTATAGAAAGCAGAAGTCTGATAACAAAACTTTAGCTTAAGGATCGGGTGCCTACTTAAACTATTTATTTCTATAAATCTCAAATAAAAAAATTAAATGTAAATACAAGGAAATCAGAGGTGAGAAATAGCGGTGGCAGAAGTAATTACGGTGGAAAGTCTAAAATAATTGGTGGAACATATACTTACTCTGCTTTTCCTGTAGATAGACTATAGTAGATAGACTAGCTAGAATCAAACTTTCACTGCTGAATCTATTAAAAGTTTTATTGAAGTTTTATTAAACGGGGCGGTGTTCGTGGATTTGCTTACTAGGTCAGAGATCTACTCATCTAGATCTCTAGATGAGATCTAGTCTATCTACTATTTCTATGAGTTTTATAAAATTGATTCTAGCTTGATTCTAGCGAGTCTTCACTAGAAACAGTGAAAGTTTGATTCTAGCTAGTCTATCTACTATTTCTATGAGTCATATGCAAGACGTCATTTTAGAATAGACAATAGAATGCAAGACGTCATTTCAGAAAAGACGCGCAGTGGCCACTGCGCGTCTTTTCTAAAATGACGTCTTGCATCGGCCACTGCGCGTCTTTTCTAAAATGACGTCTTGCATATGACTCATAGAAATAGTAGATAGACTAGCTAGAATCAAACTTAAAAGTTTTATTGAAGTTTTATTAAACGGGGCGGTGTTCGTGGATTTGCTAGAATCAATTTTATAAAACTCATAGAAATAGTAGATAGACTAGATCTCCGTTTAATAAAACTTCAATAAACACTCTATGATTCTATCATATGATTGTCTTGCATATGACTCATAGAAATAGTAGATAGACTAGCTAGAATATTTTCTAAAAACTCTGAATCTATTAAAAGTTTTATTGAAGTTTTATTAAACGGGGCGGTGTTCGTGGATTTGCTTACTAGGTCAGAGATCTACTCATCTAGATCTCTAGATGAGATCTAGTCTATCTACTATTTCTATGAGTTTTATAAAATTGATTCTAGCAAATCCACGAACACCGCCCCGTTTAATAAAACTTTTAATAAAAGTTTAATCTTAATGATTAACTTTTATAATAACGATATTATTGTCTTGCATATGACTCATAGAAATAGTAGATAGACTAGCTAGAATCAAACTTTCACTGCTGAATCTATTAAAAGTTTTATTGAAGTTTTAGAATGTTAATTTTCTAGTTTTAGACTAGAAAACCATTCTAGTTTTAGAATCGAAGAATGTTGTATATTCTTAAGTTTTCCGTAGTTAAATTGGACAGCGAAGAATGTTGTATATTCGCAAGTTTTATGTAGTTCAAAAAATATATATATTTATATCTATCTCAATTCACAGGTGGGACACAGGGTCACAACTACAATGGCAGGTAACTAATATGGCGTGTAACGACTTACGCGCGCGGGGGGCTTGGGGGCGCGATGCCCCCCCCCGAGCCCCCCCCCCAAACAGCTATATATCTATATATATAAAAATAAGTTGTCTGTGTGTCTGTCGAGTGACGTTAGGTGTGTCGACTGACGTCATTGTAAGGATTGAGCTGTATGCGTCATGAAAATGTGTGTCGACTGACGTCATATTTGTCAACTGATGAAATTACAGACCGGGACACAAATGACGACCGGGACACGGGGATACAGGGAATATGAATGACGACCGGGAACCTCAAAGAGAAATTACAGACTGGGACACCGGGACACAGGGAATATAAATGACGACCGGGACACAGTGACACAACTACAAAGGGGACGACGGGGGTACAGGGAAGATATATAAATAACGACCGGGACACAGGGATTGTTCGAAGAGAAATTACAGACCGGGACACCGGGACACAAATGACGACCGGGACGCTGGGACACAGGGAATATAAATGACGACCGAGACACAGGGACTATAAATAACGACCGGGACAAAGGGACACATCGTTAAAATAATGAGGTATAGATCTGAATACGAAATGAAAATTTGTTTGTAGATCTATAAAATTTGCTAATAGAAAATTTGCTAGTAAGATTTGCTAGTAGATATATAAAAGTACTAAAATTTGCTGGTAGACAGCAAATTCCAACAGCTAGTAGATATATATAAAAATAAGTTGTATGTGTGTCTGTCGATTAACGTCATGATTGTGTGTTGACTTACGTCATGTCTTGACGACTGACGAAATTACAGACCTCGACATCGGGACACAAATGACGACCGGGACACCGGGACATAGGGAATAAAAATGACGAAAGGGACGCTCAAAGAGAAAGCGACCAGGAGACAAGGAATGTTCGATTAGCAATCACCCTCAACAAAGCACCGGGACACAAATGACAACCGGGACGAAAATGATGACCGGGACACCGGGACACAGGGAATATAAATGACGACCTCGACACTCAAAGAGAAAGTACAGACTGGGACACCGGGACACAAATGACGACCGGAATACTGGGAATATAAATGACGACCAGGACACAGGGACACAACTACAAGGGGGGTGCCGGGGGCACAGGGGGATATATAAATGACGACGGGGACACAGGGAATGTTTGATTAGCAATCAGCATCAACAAAGTTAAAGGGCAATCATTAGAATAATCAGGTATAGATCTGAATACGGATTGCTTTTCCCATGGACAATTTTATGTTGCATGTTCAAGAGTCGGTAAACCTAACAATCTATTTATATGCACAAACAATGGGACATGGAAGAATGTTGTATATTCTTAAGTTTTACGTAGTTAAATTGGACAGCGAAGAATGTTGTATATTCGCAAGTTTTATGTAGTTAAAAAAATATATATATTTATATCTATCTCAATTCACAGGTGGGACACAGGGACACAACTACAATGGCAGGTAACTAATATGGCGTGTAACGACTTACACGCGCGGGGGGCTTGGGGGCGCGATGCCCCCCCCCCCCCGAGCCCCCCCCCCCAACAGCTATATATCTATATATATAAAAATAAGTTGCCTGTGTGTCTGTCGAGTGACGTCAGGTTTGTCGACTAACGTCATTGTAAGGATTGAGCTGTATGCGTCATGAAATTGTGTGTCGACTGACGTCATGTTTGTCAACTGATGAAATTACAGACCGGGACACAAATGACGACCGGGACACAGGGATACAGGGAATATAAATGACGACTGGGAACCTCAAAGAGAAATTACAGACTGGGACACCGGGACACAGGGAATATAAATGACGACCGGGACACAGTGACACAACTACAAAGGGGACGACGGGGGTACAGGGAAGATATATAAATGACGACCGGGACACAGGGATTGTTCGAAGAGAAATTACACACCGGGACACCGGGACACAAATGACGACCGGGACGCTGGGACACAGGGAATATAAATGACGACCGAGACACAGGGACTATAAATAACGACCGGGACAAAGGGACACATCGTTAAAATAATGAGGTATAGATCTGAATACGAATTGAAAATTTGTTTGTAGATCTATAAAATTTGCTAGTAGAAAATTTGCTAGTAAAATTTGCTAGTAGATATATAAAAGTACTAAAATTTGCTGGTAGACAGCAAATTCCAACAGCTAGTAAATATATATAAAAATAAGTTGTATGTGTGTCTGTCGATTAACGTCATGATTGTGTGTCGACTTACGTCATGTCTTGACGACTGACGAAATTACAGACCTCGACATCGGGACACAAATGACGACCGGGACACCGGGACATAGGGAATAAAAATGACGAAAGGGACACTCAAAGAGAAAGCGACCAGGAGACAAGGAATGTTCGATTAGCAATCACCATCAACAAAGCACCGGGACACAAATGACAACCGGGACGAAAATGATGACCGGGACACCGGGACACAGGGAATATAAATGACGACCTCGACACTCAAAGAGAAAGTACAGACTGGGACACCGGGACACAAATGACGACCGGAATACTGGGAATATAAATGACGACCAGGACACAGGGACACAACTACAAGGGGGGTGCCGGGGGGCACAGGGGGATATATAAATGACGACGGGGACACAGGGAATGTTTGATTAGCAGTCAGCATCAACAAAGTTATAGGGCAATCATTAGAATAATCAGGTATAGATCTGAATACGGATTGCTTTTCCCATGGACAATTTTATGTTGCATGTTCAAGAGTCGGTAAACCTAACAATCTATTTATATGCACAAACAATGGGACATGGAAGAATGTTGTATATTCTTAAGTTTTACGTAGTTAAATTGGACAGCGAAGAATGTTGTATATTCGCAAGTTTTATGTAGTTCAAAAAATATATATATTTATATCTATCTCAATTCACAGGTGGGAAACAGGGACACAACTACAATGGCAGGTAACTAATATGGCGTGTAACGACTTACGCGCGCGGGGGGCTTGGGGAGCGATGCCCCCCGAGCCCCCCCCAACAGCTATATATCTATATATATATAAATAAGTTGTCTGTGTGTCTGTCGAGTGACGTCAGCTGTGTCGACTGACGTCATTGTAAGGATTGAGCTGTATGCGTCATGAAATTGTGTGTCGACTGACGTCATGTTTGTCAACTGATGAAATTACAGACCGGGACACAAATGATGACCGGGACACGGGGATACAGGGAATTTAAATGACGACCTCGACACTCAAAGAGAAAGTACAGACTGGGACACCGGGACACAAATGACGACCGGAAACCTCAAAGAGAAATTACAGACTGGGACACCGGGACACAGGGAATATAAATGACGACCGGGACACAGTGACACAACTACAAAGGGGACGACGGGGGTACAGGGAAGATATATAAATGACGACCGGGACACAGGGATTGTTCGAAGAGAAATTACAGACCGGGACACCGGGACACAAATGACGACCGGGACGCTGGGACACAGGGAATATAAATGACGACCGAGACACAGGGACTATAAATAACAACCGGGACAAAGGGACACATCGTTAAAATAATGAGGTATAGATCTGAATACGAATTGAAAATTTGTTTGTAGATCTATAAAATTTGCTAGTAGAAAATTTGCTAGTAAGATTTGCTAGTAGATATATAAAAGTACTAAAATTTGCTGGTAGACAGCAAATTCCAACAGCTAGTAGATATATATAAAAATAAGTTGTATGTGTGTCTGTCGATTAACATCATGATTGTGTGTTGACTTACGTCATGTCTTGACGACTGACGAAATTACAGACCTCGACATCGGGACACATATGACGACCGGGACACCGGGACATAGGGAATAAAAATGACGAAAGGGACACTCAAAGAGAAAGCGACCAGGAGACAAGGAGTGTTCTATTAGCAATCACCATCAACAAAGCACCGGGACACAAATGACAACCGGGACGAAAATGATGACCGGGACACCGGGACACAGGGAATATAAATGATGACCTTGACACTCAAAGAGAAAGTACAGACTGGGACACCGGGACACAAATGACGACCGGAATACTGGGAATATAAATGACGACCAGGACACAGGGACACAACTACAAGGGGGTTGCCGGGGGGCACAGGGGGATATATAAATGACGACGGGGCCACAGGGAATGTTTGATCAGCAATCAGCATCAACAAAGTTAAAGGGCAATCATTAGAATAATCAGGTATATAGAATCAAAATATATTTATAGATATATATTTAATTTATAGAATCTAAAGCTAGAATCAAACCTAGCATAACTACCAGAGTAGTATAGTTCACTGTCTAGAAATTAGAATATAATTTGATTTTAGAATCAAACTAAACTTATCTTTTCTTTAGAAATAATAATTTTATATAGCAAAATCCTTAAAAGGATTTTGCTTTATACAACAATAAATTCAAGGCTTGTAGCCTTGTGCAAAATATTTTCCTCTAGGCCTCTAGGTGGCCGATCTTCAAATAGATTTAATAGATTCAGCAGTGAAATAGTAGATAGAATCAATTCATAAAATGTATTAGAAAGTACTATTACGTGAAAGTATTCGTATCCGTTGAAGTACGTGAAAGTTTTATTGAACGGGGCGGTGTTCGTGGATTTGCTTACTAGGTCAGAGATCTAAAATGACGTCTTGCATATGACTCATAGATAAAACTTTATAATTCTAGGTTTTCAATTGAAATTGAAAATAATTCTTGAATATAATTCTAAGTTTTATCTATTTACTAGGTCTACCCGTTTAATAAAATCTATCTATTTACTTCACTAGAAACAGTGAAAGTTTTATTGAACGCTATATACTAAATAGATAGTAAGCAAATTTTAGAAAGTTTTATTGAAGTTTTATTCAATAAAACTTCAATAAACACTCTATGATTCTATCATATGATTGACTTGCATATGACTCATAGAAATATATATATATATATATATATATATATATATATATATATATATATATATATATATATATATATATATATATATATATATATATATATATATATATATATATATATATATATATATATATATATATATATGCTGAAATAGTAGATAGACTAGCTAGAATCAAACTTTCACTGTTTCTAGTGAAGGCTTGCGGCCTTGTGCAAAATATTTTCCTCTATGCCTCTAGGTGGCCGATATACAAATAGATTGAACGCTATATTGATTCTAGCTAGTCTATCTACTATTTCTATGAGTCATATGCAAGACGTCATTTTAGAAAAGACGCGCAGTGTCCGATGCAAGACGTCATTTTAGAAAAGACGCGCAGTGGCCGATATAGACTAACCCTTTCTGTAGCCGATATTATATATCAAACTTTCACTGTTTCTAGTGAAGGCTTGCCGCCTTGTGCAAAATATTTTCCTCTAGGCCTCTAGGTGGATTCTAGCTGGTCTAGAGGAAATCTCCTCTACTCTATATACTTCATCATTTATATATCTTCCCTGTACCCCCGTCGTCCCCTTTGTAGTTGTGTCACTGTGTCCCGGTCGTCATTTATATTCCCTGTGTCCCGGTGTCCCAGTCTGTAATTTCTCTTTGAGGTTCCCGGTCTTCATTTATATTCCCTGTATCCCCGTGTCCCGGTCGTCATTTGTGTCCCGGTCTGTAATTTCATCAGTTGACAAACATGACGTCAGTCGACACACAATTTCATGACGCATACAGTTCAATCCTTACAATGACGTCAGTCGACACACCTGACGTCACTCGACAGACACAAAGACAACTTATTTTTATATATAGATATATAGCTGTTGGGGGGGGGGGGGCTCGGTGGGGCATCGCGCCCCCAAGCCCCCCTTGCGCGTAAGTCGTTACACGCCATATTAGTTACCTGCCATTGTAGTTGTGTCCCTGTGTCCCACCTGTGAATTGAGATAGATATAAATATATATATATTTTTTGAACTACATAAAACTTGCGAATATACAACATTCTTCGCTGTCCAATTTAACTACGTAAAACTTAAGAATATACAACATTCTTCCATGTCCCATTGTTTGTGCATATAAATAGATTGTTAGGTTTACCGACTCTTGAACATGCAACATAAAATTGTCCATGGAAAAAGCAATCTGTATTCAGATCTATACCTGATTATTCTAATGATTGCCCTTTAACTTTGTTGATGCTGATTGCTAATCAAACATTCCCTGTGTCCCCGTCGTCATGTATATATCCCCCTGTGCCCCCCGGCACCCCCCTTGTAGTTGTGTCCCTGTGTCCTGGTCGTCATTTATATTCCCAGTATTCCGGTCGTCATTTGTGTCCCGGTGTCCCAGTCTGTACTTTCTCTTTGAGTGTCGAGGTCGTCATTTATATTCCCTGTGTCCCGGTGTCCCGGTCATCATTTTCGTCTCGGTTGTCATTTGTGTCCCGGTGCTTTGTTGATGGTGATTGCTAATCGAACGTTCCTTGTCTCCTGGTCGCTTTCTCTTTGAGTGTCCCTTTCGTCATTTTTATTCCCTATGTCCCGGTGTCCCGGTCGTCATTTGTGTCCCGATGTCGAGGTCTGTAATTTCGTCAGTCGTCAAGACATGGCGTAAGTCAACACAAAATCATGACGTTAATCGACAGACACACATACAACTTATTTTTATATATATCTACTAGCTGTTGGAATTTGCTGTCTACCAGCAAATTTTAGTACTTTTATATATCTACTAGCAAATCTTACTAGCAAATTTTCTACAAGCAAATTTTATAGATCTACAAACAAATTTTCAATTCGTATTCAGATCTATACCTCATTATTTTAACGATGTGTCCCTTTGTCCCGGTCGTTACTTATAGTCCCTGTGTCTCGGTCGTCATTTATATTCCCTGTGTCCCAGCGTCCCGGTCGTCATTTGTGTCCCGGTGTCCCGGTCTGTAAGTTTTCTTCGAACAATCCCTGTGTCCCGGTCGTCATTTATATATGTTCCCTGTACCCCCGTCGTCCCCTTTGTAGTTGTGTCACTGTGTCCCGGTCGTCATTTATATTACCTGTGTCCCGGTGTCCCAGTCTGTAATTTCTCTTTGAGGTTCCCGGTCGTCATTTATATTCCCTGTATCCCCGTGTCCCGGTCGTCATTTGTGTCCCGGTCTGTAATTTCATCAGTTGACAAACATGACGTCAGTCGACACACAATTTCATGACGCATACAGCTCAATCCTTACAATGACGTCAGTCGACACACCTGACGTCACTCGACAGACACACAGACAACTTATTTTTATATATATAGATATATAGCTGTTGGGGGGGGGGCTCGGGGGGCATCACACCCCCAAGCCCCCCGCGCGCGTAAGTCGTTACACGCCATATTAGTTACCCGCCATTGTAGTTGTGTCCCTGTGTCCCACCTGTGAATTGAGATAGATATAAATATATATATTTTTTGAACTACATAAAACTTGCGAATATACAACATTCTTCGCTGTCCAATTTAACTACGTAAAACTTAAGAATATACAACATTCTTCCATGTCCCATTGTTTGTGCATATAAATAGATTGTTAGGTTTACCGACTCTTGAACATGCAACATAAAATTGTCCATGGGAAAAGCAATCCGTATTCAGATCTATACCTGATTATTCTAATGATTGCCCTTTAACTTTGTTGATGCTGATTGCTAATCAAACATTCCCTGTGTCCCCAACGTCATTTATATATCCCCCTGTGACCCCCGGCACCCCCCTTGTAGTTGTGTCCCTGTGTCCTGGTCGTCATTTATATTCCCAGTATTCCGGTCGTCATTTGTGTTCCGGTGTCCCAGTCTGTACTT
>NW_027062665.1:2672168-2905149 GCF_032884065.1 Artemia franciscana
AATTCTCAGGGCTCTTTTCTGGACAATTTCTAGCCTATCGTACTGATCCACCGTAAGTCTAAAATGCCACACTTGACAAGCATACTCAACCAGTAGACGGATAAAAGATATGTAAAGGAGGAGGATATGTGCTTTTTGGCAAGAAAATTTTGCAAATAGATTAAGGAGAGACAAAGATGCACTAGTTTGTTTAACAATAGAGCAAATGTGGGCCTCCCATAATCACTAGTCAGTGTGACGCCTAAGAGTTTAGTTTTTGTTGTGATTATTTCATTAGGTATTGGAATGGTAAACGATGGCTTTGATTTATGAAAACTAAGGTCACCGTTAGTGCAATTTAATCTGCAGCAAATCCAAAGCGAAGCTTGCGAGGGTAGGCTACAAAAATAATGCTAACAACAAGAGAGTGTTAATCTACCAAGGATGATTATCCATAGGGATTATCCAAATCATTTTCAGGTTTGTCACCATCCTTTATGTTTGGGGATAAATCTCACAGTGAAATTACCCTCAAATTTTTCGTTGAGGATCAAATTTTAAAATTCAAAATTTATTTTTAAAGTATTTGACTCTCCCTGACTCTATCTGGCGTCATTAAAGACCGTAGGAGCCCAAATACCGCTCCACATACCAAATACCTATCAATAACCAAATACCGCAAGGTACCTCTCTGGTTTTTTACTTTCATATTGCAGTAGTAGACTCGGATGAGCAATCAACGATAAAAAAAAATTCTTCAATACCACCTTTAGCAAAAATGAAAACTCTTCGTCAAATTCTCACCCAGCAGATTTTTATTGTTGACTTTTTTATATCATCAGCGTCAAGTGTTTCCTCAAGAAGCGTTGGAAACCTTGAATGCCAACCTATCAACCAGTTCAAGGTCCTCGCTTAGGGCCTTGCAATCATACAAATTGAAGATACCTGTACGACCCTGAATTTCAATAAAGTTTAGTATTTAGTATTTGGGAAGCCTTGAATGCCAACTTATCAACCATTTCAAGGTCCTCGCTTAGGGCCTTGCAATCATACAAATTGAAGATACCTGTACGACCCTGAATTTCAATAAAGTTTAGTATTTAGTATTTGGGAAGCCTTGAATGCCAACTTATCAACCATTTCAAGGTCCTCGCTTAGGGCCTTGCAATCATACAAATTGAAGATACCTGTACGACCCTGAATTTCAATAAAGTTTCCACTGCTGATGGAAGATGATCTTAAAATATTTCAATTTTGTACATCCTATTTCTTAATATCAGCATCAGATTTTCTAGAAGGTAGTTCATAACCACTTGAATTTCCAGATTTCAGGCAATGAAATGTGCACTTAGTGTTTTAGAACTCAGGACTAAGATCTTAATTATTTTCATAATGACAATAACAAAGATTTAACCATTTAGGTCGATTCCCTAAACAAAATACTTAAATGATAATGAATAAAAAAGGCTACAACAATGTGTATATTTAAGAGTTTGGATGTATTAGCAGCAGCATGGGCACTTTGGGACTTCCAACAACATACATTTAAAATCCTCAGTGGAACACCATATAGGGATAGGACATCCACTAAATCTCTTCTATCGGCTGAATCAAGGGCATGTTCCCAATTTATAAAACTGAGGACTAAAGAACTCCTGTTCACAAACTTCTTCATTCTTTTCTACAACTTTAACATTTTAAACTTTGACTTTATTCTTTTCTATATCTATAGGTTCCTGTAACTTTATCACTATCTAACAAATTCTCAAAATGTTATGACCGTCTCTTTTTAACACTAGTCTTGTCACTAATTAAGGCTCTGTTTCTATCTTTAACTCGGACAATTCCAGGTAGACTACACCTTCTCAATTTCACAACATGGACTATCATTCTATCATGTCCTCTGGCTCCATAATTTCGTCCATGACTTCCATTTTACACCTCCTTAATTCATACTTTAATGCTTTCCCTACTTGTCTGTAGGACACTGAGATAGATATACAATCCTTAAATGATAAAGCGGGAAAATTGCCAACAGTTCAAATACGGTATCGCAGATAGAGCAAAGAGCTATTAAAATCTGGCATAATCTAATACGGCAATATCGCATACAAAAATATGGGTGGAAGATTTTCTGTAAAGAAAAACTCAGTACTTTTTATTTCAAATTTTACTGATTTTTAAACCTCCTCCTGAAAACCTTCGACAAGGAAGTGAAAAGACTTGAGGCAAAGCTTTAATACGCTCAGTATCTACCCAAGATAAAAACCAACAAAGTTTTCCTGCATACTTTTGTGGCTCCAAAATTTTGGCTTTCAGCTCCAATTGCTTTCGAAACGGCAAATGTTCTGTTAAGCGTATTACAGGCAAACCAATGAGCAACTTTTATGGAATTTCGACAGAAAGCTTACGAATAGATATTCCGGACTATATTAATGAAGCGATTTTAGGGACTATAGCCCTAGTCTAAACAGGAGCAGCTTTAACCCAATGAATGGTGCAAGCTCGTATATTTTCGCTTCATTTTTATTTTTAAAAGATCATAAAATTTCCTTTACACACAGATTCAGTAAAAGGGAACTTTTATGGTAAGTCAAAGAGCCAATATAGAAAAATTCTGCTAATTGTATTCAATATATTGCAAAAAACTTAACAAGATGACAACCCCAAGTTTAAAACAAGAGCTAAGAGCTCATATGACACTTGTGACGAGGCGAGAAGAGCTAAGAGCCAAGAGATCATATGCTATGAGCTCTAACAAAATTCTATGAATCAATAGATTGATTTAAAAAGGAAAATAAGAGGCTTAATGCCGGTCAAGATTTAAAATAAGAGCTCTGAGTCACAAAGTCCTTCTAAATATCAAAATTCATTAAGATCCGATCACCCACTCGTAAGTTATAAATACCCAATTTTTTCTAATTTTTCCTCTCCCTTTTGCCCCCCAGATGGTCGAATCCGGGAAAACGACTTTATCAAGTCAAATTGTGCAGCTCCCTGACACGCCTAACAATTTTCATCACCCTAGCACGTCCAGAAGCACCGAACTCGCCAAATCACCGAACCCCTCCCCCCAACTCCCCCAAAGAGAGCGAATCCGGTACGATTCTGTCAATCACATATCAAGGACATTTGTTTATTCTATCCACCAAGCTTCATCCCGATTCCTCCACTCCAAGTGTTTTTCCAAGATTTCCCCCTCCAACTCCACCCAATGTCAAAAGATCTGGTCGGGATTTGAAATAAGAGCTCTGAGACATGAATTCCTTCTAAAAATCAAATTTCATTACGATCCGATCATCTATTCGTAAGATAAAAATACCCCAATTTTCATGTTTTCCAAGAATTCCGGTTTCCCCCTCCAACTCCCCCGAATGTCAAAGGATCTGGTCGGAATTTGGAATTAGAACTTTAAAGCACAAGATCCTTCTAAATATCAAATTTCATTAAGATCTGGTCACCCTTTCGTAAGTTACAAATACCTCAATTTTCAAAATTACCCCCCCCCCCCTCCAATTCCACCAAAGAGAGCAGATCCGGTCCAGTTATGTCAGTCACGTATCTTAGACAGGTTTTTAGTTACGAGGTCCTTCTAAATATGAAGTTTCATGAAAATCCGATCATTCCTTCGTAAGTTAAAAATACGTCATTTTTTCTTATTTTTCAGAATTTCCCCCCTCCCCCAATTGAGCGGATCCGTTCCAATTATTTAAATCATGTATGCAAGACTTCTGCTTATTTTTCCAACCAAGTTTCATCCCAATCCCTCGAATCTAAGCGTTTTCCATCATTTTAGGTTTCCCCACCCCAAACTTCCCCCTATGTCACCAGATCCGGTCAGGATTTAAAATAAGAGCTTTGAGACACGATATCCTTCTAAATATCAAATTTCATGGAGATCCAATCACCCGTTCGTAAGTTAAAAATACCTCATTTTTTCTAATTTTTCAGAATTAACCCCCCCCCCCCAACTTCCCCAAAGAGAGCGGATCCGGTTCTGGTTATGTCAATCATGTATCTAGGACTCGTGTTTTTTTTCCACCAAGTTTCATCACGATCCCTCCACTCTAAGTGTTTTCCAAGTTTTAGGCTTCCCCCTCCCAACCCCCCCCCCAATGTCACCAGATCCGGTCGGGTTTAAAATAAGAGCTCTGAGCCACGATATCCTTCTAAAAATCAAATTTCATTGAGATCCGATCACCCGTTCGTAAGTTAAAAATACCTCATTTTTTTAATTTTTCAGAAATACCCCCCCCCCCCAACTACCCCAAAGAGAGCGGATCCGTTCCGTTTATGTCAATCATCTATCTAGGACTTGTGTTTATCTTTCCCACCATGTTTCATCCCGATCCCTCCACTCTAAGTGTTTTCCAAGATTTAGGTTTCCCCCTCCCAACTCCCCGCCCCCGTCACCAGATCCGGTCGGGATTTAAAATAAGAGCTCTAAGACACGATATCCTTCTAAACATCAAATTTCATTGAGATCCGATCACCCGTTCGTAAGTTGAAAATTCCTCATTTTTTCTAATTTTTAAGAATTACCCCCCCCCCCCCCAACTACCCCAAAGAGAGCGAATCAGTTCCGATTATGTCAATCATGTATCTGGGACTTGCGCTTATTTTTCCCATCAAGTTTCATCCCGATCCCTCCACTCTAAGCGTTTTCAAGATTTTAAGTTTCCCGCCTCCAACTCCCCCCAATGTAATCAGATCCGGTCGGGATTTAAAATAAAAGCTCTGAGACACAATATCATTCCAAACATCAAATTTCATTAAGATCCAATCACCCGCTCATAAGTTAAAAATACTTCATTTTTTCTATTTTTTCCGAATTAACCGGCCCCCCCACTCCCCCCCCCAGATGGTCAAATCGAGAAAACAACTATTTCTAATTTAATCTGATCCGGTCCCTGATACACTTGCCAAATTTCATCGTCCTAGCTTACCTGGAAGTGCCAAAGTAGCAAAATCGGGACTTTAGGTTTCCCCTCTCCAACTCCCCCCAATGTCATCAGATCCGGTCGGGATTTAAAATAAGAGCTCTGAGACACAATATCATTCCAAACATCAAATTTCATTAAGATCCAATCACCCGCTCATAAGTTAAAAATACTTAATTTTTTCTATTTTTTTCGAATTAACCCCCCCCCCCCCCACCCCAAATGGTCAAATCGGGAAAACGACTATTTCTAATTTAATCTGGTTTGGTCCTTGATACGCTTGCCAAATTTCATCGTCCTAGCTTACCTGGAAGTGCCTAAAGTAGCAAAACCGGGACCGACAGACAGACAGACCGACAGAATTGGCGATTGCTATATGTCATTTGGTTAATACCAAGTGCCATAAAAACGTTAATCAAGGCTAATTTACGCGCGGGCGCCGAAATGCAAGACTATTCTCTCACAGTATAGAGAAAAAAAAAACAAATAGTTTATATTCTGAAAGACGTCTCTTTCAACAAATGTATTGGCAGGATGACATAAACCCCGGTTTGCATATCAATTTCAGCCTTATACTCGGTAGCTATTCACTGATCTTGTATAACCAGGATGTGTTATAGCCTAAAATCTACTTTTGGGTTCCATAGAACCCATTTACTTCCATTTTTGGATTCAACCGATAATATCACAGCTGTAGAAAATATTATTTTGTCATTTGTTGATGTACCATTAGCAATAGAATATTTGTAACTGAAATGTAATGTCATTTTTTTGCACGAATTCAGACAGCCTTTAACAGCCTTTTGTGCTATTTCTGAAACTAAAGTTAGGATTATATAACATGTCTAATTTTTCTTAATGCAAAGCAGTTTTTAGCTGCAAAGAATCTATTGTTCCGTGCAAAAAGGGTATTAAACTTTAATCGTTTTGGAAACTTTATTTTTATTACACTATTTACCGTTTAAGATACTAACGCGATTTAGTAAACTTCTAATGGGTATTATAGCTTACCGATAAAGAGCAAGCTACATCAGTGTTAAATAATGGGACTTGTTCTCGGGCAATTTGCTTCCAGGAGGCATCGTTGCCAATAACTGCCAGACATGGTAAATTTTGACGATTCATAGCTTCTACCTCAGCTAAACTATATCCGGACGATCCATCACCCCAGATTATCCATACCTCGGAATCTGGTCTTGCCAGTTTTGCACCAAGAGCAAAGCCACCGCCAACTCCAAGCGTTCCAAAAGCACCTGGATCAAGCCACGACAAAGGTCCTCTTGGTCTACAAATAAATTAAGACAGTAAACCAGAGATTAGCTTTCTATAGTATCACATTGTAATCTATGCTTTAATTTCAATGGCTTTACTATTATGAAAGCCGATCATTTTATTTGTGAGTTGTATTTCAGAACAGGAATCTATTTTTCTATTTGAAAACAGCCACCTTCTTAAACATGGTTTGATTGTCCGTTTGAAATTACAAACCCAGTTACAGGATCGACAGGTTGCTTTCTCATCCGCTCTGGCTATATTTTTTTTTTGAAATTTTAAAATTATCCGTACAACACTTTTACTACCATGTCAGAAATGAAACTATACAGACCTTTCTTCAAATCGAATCTCAGTGAGATGAACGTTGGCAAAAAAAGTAGAAAAGGGTTACCTTGGTAAATAATAGATGGTAAAAAAGTTGAAAATGGTTACTTTGGTAATTATAATTTATTTTGATCATTAAATGCTCTAGATTAAGAGAAAAGTAAAAGTTAACTGTATAAAAGCTATTTCACTTCAAGATATAACTTTTCCAAACTTCAAACTTAGTGAAACTATGCGAGATTCAATGAGAAGCTATTAAAAGTTTAACTCAATTTATCCCAGTCCTTATAGTGATGACAGAATTTGGTTTCCAATAGTTGCACAACACATGCAACCAAGACACACGTAGCTATCCGAAAACACATAAACCCACCCCAAGACTCCTTACCCTTTACAGACGGATCCTCCAGAAACTTTAAAGTATCCGCTGCATAAATAGTCATTTTCAACACATAGGAAACAAACGAGCTGCTGGTCTCCAGATCGAAAATGCCAGGAATACATCCCAAATTAATCTTCATAAATAGAGCCAAATAATGATTCGACAAGCTATGTCTCCTCGGAATCGACTTCTCTACAGATCTCTCTTGGAAGACCCAACTCGATCGGGTAGAGCTTCCCGTGCAAGAAAGCTGAGGAACACTCTTCGCTGCAAAAACCTTTTACCGCCCAGCTCAATCATCACACATTACAAGTCGTGTCAGGTCTATCGCCGTGTATGGATGGCCGCTTTATCCTGGTGTTCAAAATATCGTTTACATCACTGGAAAAAAAAATCCAGAGTAGGGACAAAGAACAGGTCAGCCGTTTCCTACGACTATCCCCAGACTGTTAACGAACAGATTGATATCGCATCGATGAGACTGCTTTCTGCAAGTGCATAAATTCGCCTCCTTCTCTAGAACTTTTTCGTATCGTTTTCCCCATTGTCCAACCATCAAGACAGACAATACGCAGCTTGGTTCAAGTGTTTTAAAATTGACACGAACAGGGTACTTGAAAAACAACTTTATTCGAGATTGCACTACAATTTAGTATGATCTTCCTCGGGACATAACCCATGAAGTTTTTTCTGTCATTTTGACAAAGAACTAATCTTGAAAGAAGGTTTAAGAGTCATCTAAAACCTTGTGATGGAACAATGTGAAAGCATAGCAATAAATCAGATATTTAAATGTACTTCAAGCCGCAAATTTAGAAAAGAAAAATATTGTACCTGCAAAACTGTGAAAGTCTATTAATATTGTTATTCCAAACGTTTACCCTTGGTGCAAGGATATGACAGCTTTAACAGGAACAAAAAGCTTTTAGTCAATTTCAAGGCTTCCTCTCACCTCAATCTCAAAACTAAACGTTTTATTTTGAAGCCAATCACAACCCCAATATGAAACAAGCAGCCCTTTTTCTATTATAACACCTAAATGAGAGCATTATTATTATTTAAGGTTTATGGAGTAAGGGCTGGGGGGAGAGGGATCATGCCATCTTTGGAAGGATATTTATTGAACCTGTAAACTATTTTGAAAAGAATCCTATGCCAAAATTTCAATTGGATTGGCAAACGCAAAAAGAATACGCAAGGAATTTAATTGCTTTCTGATCAAATTCAATTCTAGAAAAAGGCACTAGAATTCCAACTCAAATGAGCCCTTACCGAAATTTTTACGAAACTCTTTCTATACAAAGTGGCCGGAGAATTTCACCTGAACAAATAATAATACACTGCAGGCACATGGCTCACTGCTTCTCAAACAGTTCGTGACAACGGACTATGAGTAAAACGACACACATATCTATAGCAACCGGAGCTCATAAAAATAAATTTTGATACAAATAAATATTTCAAAAGAAAATGACTTTTAAGGTGATTCTAAATATATAATATTTCGCTCAGGACTTTGGCTGAGAAAATTTGCTCAATTTAAGAAACAAATGGTACCACATTCTGGCTGAGAAAATTTGCTCAATTTAAGAAACAAATGGTACCACATTCTTTGACGAGATCTTGAAAAAAATTGAAGCGTGATATTCATCATATATCAGAACGTTAATGCAGATGTTTCCGGTGCAATTCCTACGTGCAAACACATAAAATTCAATATTTTCCTAGAAATTTTGGTAGTGAAAAATTTTGAAATTTTGGTAGAAATTATTTTCTAACAAATTACCAAATTCAATATTTTCCTAGAAATTTTGGTAGTGAAAGCGTGTTTGTTTGCTTGTTTTACCCTTAGAGAGTGATCATGTTGGAGTAGCAATCAAAGCACCTTTTTTCAGCGATAAGTGACAGTGCCGCTACCCAGATAGGGTAGAACTACTATTAAATGGAGAATATGAGATTGCTTATCAATTTAGAATTACTGACAAAGTATATATATGTGCATAGCTTTATCACTGTATAGTCCAAGTTTCGGTAATTTTGTGTCACAAAACAGAAAAATCTTTGCCTGATTAGGGCCAAAGTTCTATTGAGCGGTAGTTCAGACACAGCCAAATGACTTATAATCATCAAAAAGCTATTCCAATGTCCTTCCGATTTCATAGGTCCCAGAAGGGGGGTATTCTTAGGAGCATTATTTTATCAATGAATTTTCCTCTACAAATAGCAGCATCTCGTCCTGAAAAATCCTTCTGGCATTTCCGTCAAAGACACAAGGATTCTAAAAAAAACTTAAAAAAGGATGGTTCAATTACAATTACAAAAGTAGATAAGGGTAACACTTTAGTTATGATGAATACCGAGGACTATGAGTCAAAATTAAGGATTTTGCTAAATGATGAAAAAATTACAAAAAGATTTCTTATAATCCGACTGACTCTTGTACAAATAAGTTTAAGAACGAATTAAAGTACTCGAAGGACGAAGGAAAAATTACATCTCAACTGTATTTCAAATGCCTGCCATGCAGTTCCTTGTCCCCTAAATTATATGGACTTCCCAAAATTCCACCTCAACTTTATTGCAAATGCCTGCCTTGTCTCCTAAATTATATGGACTTCCCAAAATCCACAAGCCAAAGCTACCATAACGGCCAATTTTTTCAAGTACAAGGTAACCGACAAGGGCTTTGAGCAAGTGGTTAGTGTCAATCTGTACAACCACTTTTGTCTACACAAATTTCTTATATTAAGAATTCTTTGAATTTTGGTTGAAAAACTAAAAGAAGAAGAAATTTTGCTGTCAAGCTTCGACATTGTATCAATGTATACAAATATCAATGTAAAAGCAGCCAAAACTCTTCTATAAAGTTACTAAGAAATTTAGACTTGATTAGGGGTAAAACAGATTTCGAAGTTTCTGTTATTATGTATTTAGTAAGGTTGTGTAATAAGTTCTCTTATTCTTTTTCAGTTCAGAAAGGAATTTTTCGAACTAGTAAATGGTTTACATATGGGGGCTCCTTTAAGTCCATTATTAGCTAATATTTTTGTGGAAAATATTGAAACAATGGCGTTAGATTCATATTTCTATAACATAACTTTTGGGGCCGGTATATGGATGACATAACTTTTGGGGCCGGTATATGGATGACATAACTTCAGTATGGAATTATGGGGAGGAGGAATTGAAAGAATTTTTAGAACATTTTAATTGTTTGGTGGGTGATTTAAAGTTTACTGTTGAATTAGAAGAGGACATTTTAATTGTTTGGTGGGTGATTTAAAGTTTACTGTTGAATTAGAAGTGGATGGGAAAATTCCTTTTCTTGATGTTCTTCTTTTAAAAATGAAATTAGTCTGGATTTTGAAATTTACAGAAAACCAGCAATAGATTTTTGTCGTTTAGCTCCGGTCTGGCTCACCAACTAAAAATTGGTTTGATCGTTTTTTTTTAACTGACCAGATCTTTAGTATTTACTCTCCAAAATTTTTTGAGGAGGAGTTACCTTTTCTAAGAAAAATACTAATATGTAACATGTATCCAGAGTGGTTAATTAATCAGACTTTTTCAAAAAGAAGAAAAAAGCTATTCGAGATTTCTAAGGAAGTCTTGGAGAAAACTCAAGAGAAGAATGCTTTTGTTCCTTACCACATATACCAGGGCTAAGTGAAAAACTTCAAAGAATTTTACAGATTAATGGTTTAAAAGTAGCTTTAAAGAGCAGTAATACTACGGGTAGATTTCTAAATTCTTGGAAGGAACTAACTTCATTGGGGCAACAAAGTGGGGTCTATCAGAACCTATGGACTTGTAGAAGCTCATATGTGGGACGTAATAACCAGAATTTGGAAATGAGATTTCTCATTTCCATAAAGATCCGCAGATCCGCATAAAGCATAAAGATCCGGTTTCATCGGCTTTAAAACAAAATTCTAAGCCAGAAGATTTAACTTCATCCCTTTCGGGGCATATTTTTGATTTATAGAGACCATGTTATTTCGTTCGATAATGTCTCCCTGATTTCTAGGGAGCGGGGTTTAAAGCGAAATTTTCACAGAACTCTTGAAATTACAAAATTTTATTCAAGAATAATGCTTTAAATAGACACACGGGTGAATTTGGTTAGAAGTATTTACAATAGTTTATTAGAATCAGATGGAGTAAATTTCAATTCACCCAATGCGATTAACCACAACTGTTAGTTCATTTCATACTGAGGAACCGGGTCCAAGAAGGTCAAAGAGACTCGATTGCGTTCTTGCTTTGTAAAGAATAAAATTGTTAAACAATATGTAGTTTGTTTTATTTTTTATACAAATTATTGCTTTAAATTGTTTTAGTTTAGTATTACTAATGATGACGGTCACTGCATATGACAGCGAAATATCTAGTTTTTTTTACATTTATCACTGTCTATTAAAAGGATTTTACCCCTAATTGAACTTTTATTTATTCTTATTCTTGCACTCATTTTGTAGTGAATGCCAAATAATTACATGTTTATTTTTTGCAAGTAATTTCGGCAGGTTGGGAAAATATTATCCAAATTTTTTTTTCTGATAGATTTTATAGTCTTTACAAATAAATGTGCCTCACACTCATTAGATAAGAGAGGTATGTCTAGTATTATTACATAAACATAAATTTTATTTAGCATATAACTTAATATATTAGCATATAACAGAACAGAACACACTGAGCATAACAAAGAGTAATGGAATACTAATTTCAGTCCACTTGCACTGAAATCATTAAACAGCTTTAAGCTTCTTACATGAAATGGTTCAACTGCTGGTCCAGGTTTGCACAGATGTAGTGTAATCTACAAGTTTTGAAAATTTGATACGATTCCATTCAGGGTTCTAACAGTGGAGTTGAATAGATACATTCTCAATTTTTCAAGAGTTGTAACCTATGGTCGTATTGCAACCCCAAGGCTCAAGTTTTGGTGAATTTTATTTTTGACGGCTTAACTTTTCTAATAGTAAGTAGATTTTCCAAATATTTTCTAACTGAAAATTCTTGCTTATTTCATAACATTTTCAGTTGAGGATGGTAACAAGCAGGGTTATTTTTTGCCGTAGAATCTTTCACACATAGCATTTAAGTCGGTTTCCTGTAGCTTTGCTTCTCCGTTACCGAATATTATTTTGGAAAATTCGATTCTAATTATGCTTCTGATAAGTAGCTAAAGAACCACAAGTGTCTGCTGATGATTTCTCGAATTCCTAGCTATTTGTTTCTTTTCAATTCCAAACAGCCGGATACTAAATCACAAACCAATTGCGAAAACCTGACTATACTTTCAACAGTTTGTAACACATGTAAAAGTGTTAAGGGATTGTCAGAATTCTTTCCTGTGTCGTTGAGAAACTTTTTCCATTTTAGCTCATTGATTATCATGTGTAGGTTGTTGTAGATCAGCATCTTGATGAAAAGAGTCCTCATATTTTAATTAATAGTATTATTACAAACTACAAGCACTCAGGAAAGGGGGTGGGGCAGGGGGGAGAAGTGAAAATTGGAGAAAACAATAGCAATTTAAAAATGTACACGGTTGTGAACAAAGCTAGTAATACAAATAGTAATCTGAGCGCACTTTCAACAGTACGTAAAGCAAGTTGAAATGTTGAGGGATTCCCAAACATCTTCCTGTATTGCTGCTGCTGTATATTTTTTTTTTGCTTTTCCAGCGTGAAAAAAAAATCTTAAACCTCTTTAAAGCTCACCTAAGAACCTAGGGAATACAATTTTTGGTATTTTCTGACAGTTCGGACAGTACATTCTGTAAGTTAAGAAATACCCTAGAGCATCTTACTAATAATTATTAAAATATTATTAATTATGAATATTAAAAATAAGAATAATAATCCCAACCGCGCCTCATGCCTTAAAAATTAGTCATATTTCTAGAACTAGACGGTGCAATGGATAACATACCGAAGAATATAAGCAGCAGACCCAACGAAATCACCTCCGTCAGCAACAATGATCGCATCATCCGGTATCTGTTTCTCAAGTTCTGATAACACTTTCAATGGATTCAAGCGCGTTTCTCCTTGTACAGCAACCATCTACAAAAACAAAAAAAAGCGTTGGTATTGGTGCTTCCATAAAACAAATTACCATGAAAAACAAAAATCTTGGTTTTTCCTAAATCATTATACACTTACTCTTACTCCTCCCTCCCACTCCAATTCATATTAAATTGCAAACTAAGCCCTGGGGGGGGGGGGCTGTGAATTGACAGTTTTTCAATCTTATGTATCTTTTTCGTCTTCTAGAAGGAAAGGGGTTGATCTTATGCCTTTTCCTGTTGGCTACTTTTGAAAGTTATTATTTGTAATAGGCTTGGATAGTACTTTATGATAAGTTGTACGCTAAAGCTCAAAATCCAAAGGTATTTTCAACCAGGCCTTATAAACCAAAATTTAATAATAAGTAATCAGATTTAAAGTTTTATCGGTCAGGCCCTGAACAGCTAAGGAATAGAAGTTAAGTCGAAGTTGAAGATATTAACAAGAACCTGACCCAGAAAATAAAATCAGATTATGAGAAAAGAAAGAACAAAACCATAGAATCAAGTCCATTTGATCTTGAAATTGTACAGCATACAGTTCAGGTAATACCTATTCATGGCAAACCAAATGAAAATGTGGAAAGACTTGGTGAGGGCCAGCAATCCACTCGCGCTCAAAGGCTTGTAGAGCAAGTACAAGTCATTCCAACAGCAGAAGAGCCTAGTCCAGTAGTCTCAAGCAAAGACGAAAAAGAATCGCATGTGCTAGATAAAGATACATTGAATACTACCGATAGATTACCATGCGGTCATGAATATCACTTAATTCATGTTGTCCATGACCAAATGATCGTCTATGTGCCTCCTGGGACTCTTAATGAGACAATTGTAAACGTCAATAAAACTCTGCAAGAAATCCAATCTAGATCTTCGAAAGAAATTAAATTTGAGAAAGATAGTGATTTGACAAAGAAGTTGTGCACCATATGGTTAATTTAGTCCCATTCGTGCCCCCTCACCGTCACACCGGTGAAATAATATCACCAACCAGTAAATAATAAAGGACTCGCAACAAGAGAGTGAGCCTGAACCTCCTCCAACACCTGTTCTAGAGCAACAAGACAGACACAAAAGATAAAACAATTTTCACAGCAATATGTTTGGCTGCTCAAGGTTATAAATATCAAGACATTCCAGGTCCTGGTTATCAATGATCATACATGGATAGCAGTTATAAAAGTGGTAGGAATAGGAATTTAGGTGGATGTAATCAAAGGAACTATGGCTTCAAGCCTCATTTTTCAATATAAAATATGTCATGAGTGATAATTTTTTGTTTTTCAGTTTGGAATGTATTTTTCTATCAAATAGATTTATTAAGTGGATCAGATTTCACTGTTTTTCCTTTTCAAAATATTGATTTAAAAAAGTACTTTCCAAAGCAGACACTTTTCAAAGAAAATTTGTTTCACATTGAAACCTATGATGAGCAGAAGCAATCTTATAATGATTAAAAATAAAAAAAAATCCTTGAAATTACTATCAATGAATAAATGAAAGCCAAACAAATAGAAATTCAAATGGATAGCCTTAATATTTTTTAATTCCTTTTATTTTCCTTTCAACCACCTTCCTTTTAATTTATATTTCCTCTTAGCTATTAGCCTTTGCCCGTTCTGTCATCAACTAGTGACGGTTCTCAACTGCAAAGATCCTAGTGTCAGTAAATACAAAAGTCCGTTTGGTTTCCCCTGCATCGTCTCTCTTTTCTTTTTAAACTGTATCCACCCTCCTTGAATTCAGGAACGAAATGAATCCTGAAATGGATTATATCGTTCATCAGATTCATCAGTATTAATGTTTTTAACGTGAATGGAGCAAGCTTTTGTTTTCTTATCTTACAATTTATTGTGTGCTCAATGACCAGTGTGCTTGTATCTTATATTAGTAATATTTTGCAACTTGTGCTCCATGCAGTCGTTTCCCTGTCAGGCTCTAGAATCTTTCAATTACTTGAGAATAAACAAACCTGAATAGGCGATTTTCTTTTTTCATTCCTAAAAAGTGAAATTACCTTTGCTATTTCTGCTTCTCTTGTCTCATCTCTCTTCCGAATTGTGTCTACCCAGGTGGGATCTACTATATTGTCCTTCAATGCAGATGCTAATTCCTTTACAAATGTTCCAACATCGGCTTGAACTGCTATCGTAGGTTTCCAAAACATATCTGAGTTCTACCATAAGAGCGGTAATTAAAATAATGTATTAACCTGAATTTGTACATACAATAATTACCACTTCATTTCCTAACGCACAACTTCCAACCCCGTAACTCTTCACGAGTCAAAAGAATAGAAATTCCCAAGTTGAATTTAAAGTACAAATTTTCGACTTTTTTTTCAAGTTATACGAGGTAAAAATTACAATATGAGAGTTCTGAAATAGAATACACCATGTGCTCAGCGTTCATTACTGGCTAAAAACTTGTCCATGTTCAAGAATTAGTAGAATTATTGATTATAGGGCTAATTTTGCAGCACGGAAGGAAAAAAGAAATATGACAAACTACAGGGCAGGGAGAGGAATGTTGCCTTTCAAAGGAAAGCGGTAGGTAAACTTCCCCCAATTTAATTACTATTAAATAAAAAAAACGTTTTAACTAAAAGTAAAGAGCGACATTAAAACTTAAAACGGACAGAAATTATTCTGTATATGAAAGGAGCTGTCCCCTCCTCAACACCCCACTTTTTACGCTGAATTTTAACTCTTTATCACAACTCTTCTTTTTAAAACAATAAAAACTTTAGCGTAAAGAGCGGGGCGTTGAGGAGGGGACAGCCCCTTTCTAATACAGTATAATTTCGGTTCGTTTTAAGTTTTAATGTCGATCCTTACTTTCAGCTATTTTTTTATTTTATTTAATTTCTGAAGGTTTTGAATTAATGCAGGTTTCAAATTTGGCTCATCGTACATGAATAATTAAAACGAAATTTGCATTTTAATTTTACTTTTGTTTAAACTAGTAATAACCTTATAATAACCCAAGTTTGATTTTTGCTCCAGTTGTTTAAGAATGACTCCTGAATCATAAAAGCTATTTAATTAGAATAATAGCCTCTTTTAAAAGTTAAAAAAGAAACCTTAGCATAAGAGCGAGCTACTGAGGTAACCCGTAATATTTTCTGTTGTTACTTCTTACTTTCAGTTGAAAAAAACTTTTTTTTTTTATTTAATTTGTGATCGTTTTTTAAATATGTCGGGAAGTCCAGCTCCCCCTCCATGGAAAAATGCCTTCTCCCACGAGAAATTTCTCCATGGAAAGATTCTCCCACGTAACTAAAATTAGCGATATCTGCGGAACTAATTTTGTAAGGCATAGTAACAAAACGGCCGGAACTATTTTTATCAAAATGAGAGTCGCAACTTCAACGATTCTCAAATGACTAAAATGAATGAAAGAAAAGATCTTTAAAAGATATAAGTACCAATTTATGTTAATTTAAGTTTTAATGTTATTCCTTTTTTTTCAATTGGAAAAAACTTGTTTTATTTTTATTAAATAACAACCCAAAGCCGAACATACAATATCTTTGGTTTATTATCAAATAGAAATCATAGTCATAAAGCTAGTTAAGATAAAATTAAATACTAGGATTGGCCGGAAAATAACACGAACATATTATTGCTTATATCGGCCATAAAAAAAAATTGAACTGTAACGTAAAGAGCGAGGTATTGACGAACCGGCAAACTTCCTTATATACGTAAAATGAGGGAATCCCCTCTCGTCAATACCTCGCTCTTTACGCTAAAGCTCGAATTTTTTTCCAATTCTTTAAGAACGACCCCTGAATCACAAAGGCCGTTTATTTAGAATAAATAGCACTTTTGAAATTACTAAAGATACTTTAGCATAAACAGCGAGGTATTGAGGAGGGGAAGAACCTCGTATACGTTTAGTTTCAATTCATTTTAAGTTTTAATGTTACTCCTTACTTTCAGTCGAAAAAACTTGTTTTTTTATTTAATTGGCGATCGTTTTTTAAATAATACCGGGAAATCCAGCTCCCCCTCCATGGAAAAATACCTTCTCCCATGAGAAATTTCTCCATTGGAAAATTTCATTTTCCAATTGAGTTTTATTTTTATTAAATAACAACCACAAGCCGAACATACAATATCTTTGGTTTATTATCAAATAGAAATCATAGTCATAAAGCTGCTTAAGATGCAACGTAAAGAGCGAGGTATTGACGAGCCGGCAAACTTCCTCATATACGTAATATGAGGGGATCCCCCCTCGTCAATACCTCGCTCTTTACGCTAAAGCTAAAATTTTGTTCCAATTCTTTAAGAACGACCCCTGAATTAATGCTACTCCTTACTTTCAGTCGAAAAAACTTGTTTTTTTTATTTAATTTATGATCGTCTTTTAAATAACGCTGGGATATCTAGCACCCCCTTCATAGAAATTATCTTCCCCCATGAAAAATTCCTCCATGGAAAGATCCTCCCACGTAACGCAATCCCCCATCAGAAAAAATCGCCCTGAAAACGTCTGTATATATACCAATAATAAATATTATATGTAAACAATGGGCAAAGTTCATAACTTGCAGTCCTTCCCCTGGGGACAGGGGGATTAAGCCGTCATCAAAGAAATAGTTATTAGATATTTCGACTAGGCTAAACAAAATGGCTATCTCAAAACTTTGATTTGGTGACTTTGGGAAAAATAAGCGTGGGAGGGGGCCTAGTTGCCCTCCAGTTTTTTGGTCACTTAAAAAGGACACTAGAACTTTGAATTTCCGTTTGATATGCCCTCTCGCGAAATTCTAGGACCACTGGATCGATACGATCACCCCTGAGAAAAAAAAAACTAAAAAAAACTAAAAAATTAAAAATAAACACGCATCCGTGATCTTTCTTTTGGAAAAAAAAATACAAAATTCCACTTTTGTGCAGGTAGGAACTTGAAACCTCTACAGTAGGGTTCTCTAATACGCTGAATCTGACGGTGTGATTTTCACTAAGATTTTCATAAGAGATTAAGATTAAGGGGTGTTTTCCCCTTTTTTCAAAAATAAGGCAAATTTTCTCAGGCTCATAAGGGTAGGACTAAACTTTAAAAAAACTTATATATTTCAAATCAGCATAAAAAACCGATTCTTTGATGTATCCGTTGGTATCAAAATTCCGTTTTTTAGAGTTTTGGTTACTATTGAAACGGGTCGGCCCTTACTTACAGTTAATTACCACGAGCTGTTTGATAAAGTTCTCCACATGTTCAGATTATTTCCACATTACCCGTTACTTGTGGTTTTAATTCCCCCCACCCCATAAAAATTCATTTCATCGTGCATGCCAGATCAATGAAGCTAAGTTTAAAGTTTACCTTATAAAGCTGTGATGCATTCCTATTAACAGCAATAATCGATGCTCTTTTAGGCAATACTCTTCCATAAGAAAGTCTAAAATCGCAGACTGATCCCAAAAGTATAACGCAATCCGCTTCTTTCAATGCTGAGCGACGTTCGTGACGACCTTGGATGGGAGAATTTCTTCCTAATGAAAGAAAATATACAAATAATTTATGGGACCACACTGGCTAATCATGAAAAAACACAAAGAAAAAAAGAACACAAAGAAAAGAAGATCGAGGGCAATAAACAGCCATAAAAAGAATTGAAAATTATGCAAATATTTCGGTCAAGACCTCCGCTTGACCGTCCTCAGTGCACAATAAACTGATAAAAATATAAGAAAAAAACAAATCTTAAAAAAAAAAAAAAAAAAAATATGATGACCCTTTCTCAGTAACGGTAAAAGGGTAACTGAGGACGGTCAAGCGGAAATCTTGAAGAAACAATAGTTGCATAATTTTCAGTTTTTTTTTCACTGGCTGTTTATTGTCCTCGTTCTTCTTTTCTTGGATTTTGTGTTTTGTTAGAAAAATATATGACAAATGTATTAAAATGTAAACGAGCAAAAGGATAAAGAAGAACTTTTTTTTGGGGGGGGGGGGGCTAAAGCCCCAGCAAAGTCTTTTAAGCTGGAGTAAGTTCATTTCTGCTTGAAAAACTTTGTGAAGTCTTGTTATTTTACTACCTTTAATAGTTTGCTTTGCCACAAAAACAGCGAAGCAAATTGAAACTTTGTTACTTAAGAAATCAACCTTCTGCTGTTTACTTTCTTTATTAATTTTTATTTTGCTTCTTTTTTGTGAATCAAAAAGCTTGAAACACTGCTGAAAAAAATAAAACCAGTTCAGAGTTTTACCTTAGTGATCCCCCCCCCCCAGAGCTATTACTGGGTGAGCCAATAAGAAGCTTAGTAGAAGCTACGGCCTATCCTCTTCATGATCAATATTATAACAATTCTGAAGCCTACATCAGGGTGTTGCTTCAATTCTAAGAGGGATAAAGAAAATAGAACCATGTTGTACGTTAGCACTATTTGCGGTTCCAACTTATTTCATGTTATTTCCCAAAATGAAGCATTATTACTTTTATTCGCCACCTAAGACAAGCCACTGCACGAATTCAGACGGAACTTAAAACAAGCCTCTGCGCCCATTAAAACGGGACATTGCATAAATTTCGCCAACTAACCGATATTCACCAACTAAGACAAGCCTCTGCATCATTTAAGACCAGAATTAACATAAATTTTGCCGACTGACCGTTATTCACCTACAAGGACAAGCTACTGCATCGATTAAAAACGGACATAAAAATAAGGCAACGAAGCATTATTCACCACTAAGACAATTCTCTGCACCAATTAAGACACGACTTAACATAAATTTTGCCAACAAAGACAAGCTTCTGCACCAATTATGATGAGCTTCATATTAGTTTTACCTAAAAACTGGTATTCAGCAAGTAAGACACGCCTGTAAGTAAAACGGGAATTAGCATAGATTTCACAAACGAACCAATATTTGGCAACTAAGTGACACCTCTCCACCAGTTAAGACGGGGCTTAACAGAAGTTTGATCAGCTAAGACAAGCATGACAGACTTAGCCAACGAGGAAAATGTATGGTTCTGGTTTTATCTACTCTATTAATAACCGATTGCTTGTACAAGGGACGTGTTTCAAAACGTGTAAGACACGGCAAAAAGAAATTTGGAATAAAAAACTTTGATAAAAAGTAAAAACAGAAACAAAAAAAAACAATGAAAGAGATATAGAAGGGGAACGTAAATTCAGGGTTGAAACCTAGACTGCTAGTTGTCTTAAATTGAAAGGGACCAATTACTTATTTAGCTTTCTTGAGTTTTGAAGAGGCTATAGCAGGAATCTTCTGCAGCCCAACGTAATATTTACTCAGCCAAGTGTCACTTGAAACGGTTTCATTACAAGGAATAACGAAAAACGGGCGAATATTGAAAAAATAAATATTGCATAACGAGCGCCTGTTCTCTTTGCTGAACTCATTTTTTTCCAGTGTTACAGCTTGCAATTTATTCCGACTCTTATCTAACCCGTTTCGTTTAATTAACTATTGTTTTATGTGATAAATCCTGTCTACAAATAGAAAGGAATCCGTCCTAAGATCAGTGAAACCTCGCCCTAGCGAAAAATCGTCAAATGCCTTGTCAAAAGTTGTTGACCTAAGGTATTGTTTTTGTGCCCCTGAAACGCTGACGACAAATTTTAATTTCTTACTTTAAGCATAAGGTTAGTACAGGACGCTTACGATTAAAATTAAATTTATGGATATCTAATCATGAGCTGAATGAGGGCATTTAATCCCTTATCAGAGTAAGACAATATTTGATGCAGCATAAGCGCATATATCTTTTATACTCCTCACAATCAATAATAGCGAAATTGTTAAACTATTGGTCGAAAAATTTAAATCCATTGGCCATGAGCCCTGTGTTGATGGCCATTGGCCTGACGAGCCCTTGTGTTAGGTGGTCGCCTTTGAATTACTTGTTTGATTTATAGTTATAAATATTGGTATGTGACGACTTATACTTACTTACGACATGATTGCCTGTCCATGGACTATTCTTTGCAGTTGAATATGCATGGCTATGCTGTTTGACCTGTGTAATTGGATGGATGAGTAGGATTAAGACCTTGCTCAAGTATTTATCTGTGTATTAATTACTAAAGTAGGAAAACAGTCTTCCTTTCTTCTTCTGTCTTTCTTTTTTATTTATATGTTTTTTATATTATTTATTATTCACTATTTACTATTTATTATATTTTATATATTATTTATTATATATTATATTATTTATTATGTTTTATAGTTCATATTTTTTATGTTCGGTTGTGTGGAGGGCGTTTCTTTCTGTGTTAGTGGTGTTGCATTGGTGATTTCTTTTATCTTATATTTATCAATGCGTCAATGCGAGGATATGAAGCTTGGCAAAGGCGTTGTACACACAGTAAAGAATAAAACGCAAAGCCTACTATAGCAGGCTTTGCAACTAATGAATTTTTCCAATGGAAATTTCTGAGGAGCGAACTTCAAACATTCTTTAGAAGAGACTTCTAAGCGCTCCTAAGTTCCTGTACAACTGGAAAGCAGCTGAATCTTTATCAGGATTATAGAAGTCATCAAAGAGTATCAAAAGAGCTCCTAAGCGCTCCTAAGTTCCTGTACAACTGGAAAGCAGCTGAATCTTTATCAGGATTATAGAAGTCATCAAAGAGTATCAAAAGAGCAAAGATACTTGTGTTTGCTCCAATCTGCAATTTAAGGCATGGGTCGACATAGGTCAGACTTTTCTATAAGGGAGGTACGGATATAAGTAAATCATCAGGCACGATGTAGGTCTTTTACAGAGGAATGTCCCAGTTTATAAGAGGGAATTTTCCCCATCTTTGAATGGGCACAGAAGGGGGCCTTTGGTAGTGTGACCCCCAGTAAGAATCTCCAATTTTACGCTTATTACTATAATTTAGTATATTTCTCGTGTGAGTCAGGCAATTCTTGTGTTTCTTTAAAGTAGAGGTGGCAATATTTTGGCCTTGATCAAGTTTACATTTAAACCAAGTTTTTCTGTAGCATATGCTAGCGTTTCTATGGCAGTATTGATGTCGGCGAGATTTTCGCATAGCAATGCAACATCTTCAGCGAAGTAAATTTACTAAAAGCCCGAGACCTTAACAACTCTGCTGGTTAAAAAAAAAATCTTCGTTCATCCGCAGAAAACTAAGAATGTGGGTGGACGAATCTGCATACGGCTTTAATGAGAAAAAAAGAAAGTTACCAAGCAATCCTCTTGCCATTCCACCAAGATATGAAGGGATTCCAAGAGATTCAACAGCTTTTCGAAGTTCAGTTGCTGATACAGGAGGAAGTAGTGCCTGGCTTCCGATCAGAAGTAATGGACGCTTGGCTCTGCTTATTACTTCTGCACTTCGCTGCACTACAACAAAATAAACAAAAGATTAACGACAGCTTTCACTAGTTCCTCCACAGTTTACAGTCTTGACTAAGGGTTAATAAGCTAACTTCTTAAGCTTACTTCAGCACTTCGCTGCACTACAATAAAATAAACAAAAGATTAACGACAGCTTTCACTAGTTCCTCCACAGTTTACAATCTTGACTAAGGGTTAATAAGCTAACTTCTTAAGCTTACTTCTGCACTTCGCTGCACTACAACAAAGTAAACAAAAGATTAACGACAGCTTTTAGTGACAGATTAGTGACAGCTTTCACTAGTTCCTCCACAGTTTACAGTCTTGACTAAGGGTTAATAAGCTGCACTACAACAAAATAAACAAAAGATTAACGACAGCTTTCACTAGTTCCTCCACAGTTTACAGTCTTGACTAAGGGTTAATAAGCTGCACTACAACAAAATAAACAAAAGATTAACGACAACTTTCACTAGTTCCTCCACAGTTTACAGTCTTGACTAATAAGCTGCACTACAATAAAATAAACAAAAGATTAACGACAGCTTTCACTAGTTCCTCCACAGTTTACAGTCTTGACTAAGGGTTAAGAAGCTGCACTATAACAAAATAAACAAAAGATTAACGACAGCTTTCACTAGTTCCCCCACAGTTTACAGTCTTGACTAATAAGCTGCACTACAATAAAATAAACAAAAGATTAACGACAGCTTTCACTAGTTCCTCCACAGTTTACAGTCTTGACTAAGGGTTAAGAAGCTAACTTATCTATAAATTAGAAATTATGAGAAAATTTAAACGATTATTCCCTTCAAAGGTTTTAAAAACCTTAAATTTTTCACTTATACATCCTTACATTAACCCTGAAGTCGCAGAGGGGATTAATACTCTGCTCGGCAATACGGGGCCAAGGGACCGATTCCCGCTGCGGTCAGGTCAGGTGACAAGGCTCTGGAGGATCTTAACCCTTTACCCTTTAACCATAATTAATTTATTTTCTGAAACAGTATTTGAATTGATTTTATTCCTACAAAAATTAAACCGAAAGTGTATCAAGGCAATACAATCCATCTTCTAAGATGCGAAAAAACAACCTTAAATTCAGAAGTCATGTATATTCAGCTGGTAAAAAAGCTTTCGAGAAGGCTTTATCCTTAAATGTTACACCAGACAAGTGCATTAAAGTAGTTAGTGCTAGTGGCATATATAATATTGCTGCAGTTAAGGTAAAAAATAAGGTTAATAGCTGGTTTCGTATTGAATCAGGAGTTAAGCAGGGCTGTGTTCTATCCTCATTTATATAGATTATGTTGATGGACTTTGTCCTAAGGTACACGTCAAAGGCAATGGGAGAACACGGAATCAAACGGGGAAGTAAAACTCTCCTAGACTTAGATTATGCTGATGATTTAATCATCCTAGATGAAAATCTTAGCACAATGAATGAATTTTTAGAGGTTTTGGGAGTTCAGAGTGCAAGAATAGGTTGGAAAATCAATGTTAAGAAGAAAAGGAACTAAGTAAAGGTGAGAAGGTTATGTTGGGTTATGAGAAGGTCGATCAAGTGGGTAGCTTTACTTGCCTAGGTAGTAGTATTAGTAAAGGCGGTGTGTGCAGTTAAGATGCTAATGTGGAATAGCAAAGGCTCAGGATGTTTTTTTCACTATATAATTTTTTTTTTTGGAAGAATACCAAAATAGTCTCCACACCAAGATTAGAATATTTAAAGCTATGACAGTTTTCAGATAGGGTTCTGAAGCGTGGACACTCCAAAATATGGAGAAGTATTTGTTCGGTATTTTCCCCAGAAATTGCCTACAATTTCTTTTGGGTTTTGTTTGGGGTACCCAAATTGGTATCCAAATTGATTTGGGTACAAGACTGACTGACCATATCTCAAACAGTAAGCTGCATGAGAAATATGAGTTAATCTCCCTTTCAAGGGCTAAAATGAACCCTTGATCAAGGTGGAGATGGCTACGGATTAAGGATGATAGACTTCCCAAGATCTTTTCTGTCGAGCAACGGTCTAGGGCCATACCAAAAGCAGGTCGCTCCCAGAGGGGGCGGGAAGATGTCAAAAGGAAAGATTTTAGGAAAATAGAAACTTCTTGGAAGACTGGCTTAAATAGATTTGGACGGAGGAGGAATGTGAGTAACTATTATGATTTTGTGACGCAGTGAGTTGTTGGTAGTAGCAGTAGTATTCTATGTTACTGATTTTTCCAAAACTTGAATACTGGCGTATTTACAGATAGATATATAGATATTTATTGCCACAAAAGCCGCATTGAGCCATGGCAAAAACCAAATAGCACAAAATAATAGCGCATGATATGACCACATGTAACAAAACAACAATAACAACAATAACAAATATACAACAATACAACAATAACAAAGACAAAGCAACAATTGAAAAACGAAAACAAACATAATAAGGCACATAATACGATCAAAGTAACATAATTATACAAAATGTCAGAGACGTGATCGATATATTCTAAATGCTTTAAAATTACATGGGCCATGACTACAAAAAAAGAAAAAAGAAAATAATTCGAGCGCATATTATTAATAAATTTCAACATTCTTTTCTTGTCCCGTCTATCGTCCACACTCTAAAAAATCTTACTTTGTGCATAGCTAAACGTAGGCCTACGTACCTCCTAACATATTAAAATCTGCTTTACAAATACTATTTTAAATTCCCTCCATCCAATCTTTCCCTTTCACGCCAATTCCAAAAATTTCTACCCCCAAATCACTCAATCCTTACAATAGGACATAAAGTGACTAAATCTTCATTTTCTCCGTACATCAGGCAAAAACACAGACTTATTAGGATATTTAGCATAGATTAAAATATGTAATATATATAAAGAAATGAATCGATTTTTAGCACTTGTTTACGTCAAGGTCTTCTTCATTCTCGTGATATACGTGGTTGTTCAAATCTTTGTTTTGCTGGACTTGAGTCTGATGGTCTTGACCTTTCAAATATTTATAATTATGAAATGTGGTTGATAATTTCACAAGCATCTTCAAAAAACTTACTTTATGGTCATCATTTAAAAATTATGTCAATGTATTTTTTTTCGTGAATTAAACAGGTTGATCTTTATATTTTTTTTTGGCTAACTGGCAGCCGCTTTTATTCACTTTTTCTGTACCTGTGTTTTGTATAACCTATATCGTTTTTTTTAATGCAGCTAGGGGTTCCATAGATAAATCTATGGCATCTAGAATCAATGGCAAATTATGATTTCGTTGCTGCATGTCCTTGTGAAATAAAATTAGACACAATTCCAATAGCCCGGACTCAGCCAACTATTTTTGTAAAGTAAAAACCCTGTCCCGCACCCTACGGGGTGTGACAAAGCCCAAGCCTACACAGAAGCCCAAATCTGCTTTAAAGTACTGGAAAAGTTTCTTGAATTGTCGGCAATAAAGCACGAGTTAGAAACTATCATTTTGTAAAGTTTTTTTTTTATTAAAATTAAAGATTTCAAATTAAAAAATTTAGACGCGTCTACGCATTAAATAATAATTTAATGCTACAATTACAATTATAGGTATTTTAAACGTCAAAGACTTAAACTTAACCTTACACCAATGCATAATCATTATCAAATCATTCGTTGTAAACTAAGTCACACACATTTTCTTCATTTATTTTTACAAAACGTGACTTGTTAATAAGCTAGGGACTTAAGCGTAAGATCTTCCAAGTGGGTGGGGGGAGCCTTCAAGGGAGTAAAGCGAAATTAAACAAGGCGGCAAATTATCTAAGTTTACATGAGCGTATGAATGTTTTGTAAGAATAATTATAGCTTGGAGGAGAGAATAGCCGCATCACATGTACAGATACAGTGAAAATAATAAAATAGGCAATCCTTAAAATTACCTTGGTTTTCAGATGGTAATGGTATAACAGGTTCAAGAGGAGCTAGGTCTCTTTGTTCCCAGGCACCAGCGAAAATATTGTCAACATAATTTCCCAGATACCAGTTCACTATCTTGGACATCAGTCCTTTACTTTCATTTTTGGCTCCAACTTCCTTTTTAACCAGGTGGTACGGATATAAAACATCAATGGGGAATTCAACAAACACAGGACCTGAAAATATTCGATCAATTAATTTCACAAAAATTCGAGACAAAACAAATGTCAAAAATACAACATCCCCCCCCCACAGAGTCGGTTGCAGTACAGTTGATCTTGGCAAAACAGAGCCAGAAGCTCAATAACACCTGTCTCAGAGCTGGCGCGGAGAGGGACCAGTCAGTTGACTATATCCCACTGAACATTAAAGGATGTTGGGTAAAAAATTCTTATGTGGTCTCGCTTATGTTATATTTTTCATCACCCTAAAGATTTCACGGCATGGTAAAGTACCAAGGAATATAGCAAATTCAACTACTACAAATATTGAGATGCTTAATTGAGAAATCATGGTCTCTGTTAAGGTGGAGGAGTACATGAATTCATTAGGATACCAACCAGCTCCAAATACTTTACACGATCAAATGCTTTATACTCATCAACGAAACAAGTATAGAAATACGTCTAAAAGACTAAGAACTACAGATCTGTTAACAGGAGAAAATCCAAGAATATCGATACAACGGTCATGGTAGGGAAGATTATTATTAGAAAAAATGTTGAATTGGGATTTGAATGCTACACCCATTCTGCTTTTTGCTGGTATTGCTTCAAATGGAAAATCTTGCTGTATTATTACCATATTACTCACTGCTATAACGATTGCGTTCCCAGCCAACCACGATACCGACTGATGGTACCAAAAAGACTGGGAACATGGAAACAATCAAACAAAAAGTGGAGCAAATAAAAAACTACACATCTCAGAGCTATAAAAATATTCAATTTGCTCGATGATAATGTTCGCTATTTACGTCTATTTTTACACAATTAAATTTTTTTATAATAATTAAAAAATAATTAAATGCAGAAAATGGAGAGTAATATTTCAATAAACTAATAGGAAAATTACAAAAAAAAAAATCATACTGGTAATAACAAAAGTCTAAAACCTTGCTATTATTAGTGTAAACAAGGGTTCTTTGAATTTTTTTCCTTGTACTATTGAAATATTAAATAAACACTACAAGTATTTTTCAACTGAAAATAAAGAGCAACATTAAAACATAAAACAAACAGAAATTATTCAGGAGCAACATTAAAACTTAAAACAAATAGAAATTATATCGCATATGAGGAGGGTTTCCCCCTCCTCAATATCTAGCTACGCTTAAGTTTTTAGTACGTTTAAAAAAGCTTCCAATTCTAATTAAATGGCCTTTGTGTTTCAGGAGTCATGGCAGCAAGTCAAATTCTAGCGTAAAGAACGAGATATTTAAGGGGGAAGGGTATCGAGGAGATTGGAATTCAGAATATATTTAGTTTGGTATAATTCTATTTCGAATTTAGAGACTCAGAAAATAAA
Organism: Artemia franciscana; assembly: GCF_032884065.1. Taxonomy (NCBI): domain Eukaryota; kingdom Metazoa; phylum Arthropoda; class Branchiopoda; order Anostraca; family Artemiidae; genus Artemia; species Artemia franciscana. The sequence goes on from NW_027062665.1 coordinate 2,699,947, forward strand.
CTTTGCAAAGATGCTCTTAAAAGCCAATTTTCGGCTTATGCGCAAAAACTGACTTGTTATACGCGGTTGCTAGCTAATCTGCCCCAGTGTTCCAGATTAGCACCATTGGAAACCCTAAAACCATCTACAAACCAACGACAGTAGATATGTGCTACTATCTCCCCTTTTTTAACGATAGCCAGTGCAAGAGCAAAGACTATTAACAAAATAATACCACTTTCTTTTTCATCGTGTCGAAATGGACACTGCATGGAAAATACAAGACATTAGAGGGAAATAAGAAAAATCTCGATAGTTCGGAAAAGCACTGGCATAGCCATATCCAGAAAATGGGGTGGGGGTTGTTCCCAGGTTTAAATACCCCGCTCTAAAAAAAAGTAGTCTAGCTTGTAAGACAGTACAAAGAATACATGTAAACAAAAATTTGCTATTCTTTGTTTATTTTTAACACCCCACCCCCGGAAAGTAAACCATGTATACGCCCTTGAGAAGAGGTCTGATATATGCGCAAGTGCCTGACCACAGATATAATTACATTTAAAGGAACAGAATTTCCCCTATAGCTTTATAAGAGTATCTTGGCTGTCAGAAGCCATAATGTATTTCCAGCAATTAACAAGTAACTAATGAGCCGACCATTGTGATTCTTGGGACACAACTTTTGCAGCACATGGTAAGTAGCAGGGACACAGTTCATCTATTTTTTTTACCATTCAAAATCCATACATAAGAGATATTTATGTCTCATCAACGGCTAGACTGATTGACTTCAACATGTACATATGCCTCGGCTACGTGGGAACTTCGAATTCTGCCTTATGGAAACGTTTGGAAATAGGAATCAGGGCATGGTGGTAGTTTTGGCAATCTCTTATATTTGATAATGCCATCATTTTAGCAAAGGGTAGAGTCTGTCTAGGATATACTATAGACTAAAAAAATCTGTGAAAATGGGACCCAAATTAGTTCTTTTTTTTTGCTTACTCATATAGCTGGAAGTTTAATAAAAGATAACCTCTACCAAAAGCAAAAGGTATACAGTAGAGGGGTCCAACCGATCAAGTTATTGGCAAATGATTTTTTTTTTTTTTTGCTTATGTATCTTCAGTTTTGTCCAAGAACATTTACATGCATGTAGCCTGTTACAAGCAAGAATATCAAAAGCATTTGGTCTTTACAGAAAAAATTCAAGAGAATCGAAAACAATTCATGACATAATTTTATATTTTCTTGTGATTACCTATCAGTATGACTTAGACTTAGGTCCTCCCACGCCTGAAGGCGCATAAGGCAGCAACAGTGGTTCGCCACGACGACCTGTCTTGAGCACTCGACCAAAGATCCTCCATCGAAGACCTCGCCAATTTCGCCTCCTTCTCCAACATCCTGGCAATGGTCATTTTGAGTCTTCCTGACTTGCGGAGGCCAGGGGGTGTCCAACACCATATGTCATGAGGCAGCCTTCCATCACTCATTCGTACCATGTGCCCCCAATACATCCATCGTCGCTTTCTAATGAAATCAAGCATGGGAGTTTCTACTTCAATTTTCTCACTGTTGACCAGGAGTCCTTCAGCTAAGTCAGGAATGACCGCATTTGACATTGATTTATTCTTGTTAGCGTTTATGGGGAGTCCAACAGCATTTGCCACACGCCCAAGTTCATTTATATTGTGTTATATTGCTTCTGATTCATGAGCAAAGAGTGCAATATCGTCCGCAAACCCACCATCACGAAGTTCTCTCAGTAGGTTTAGTTGTAGACCCAACTGAAGCTACATCCACAAAGCACAAAAACTATGATTATCGCAAATAATAGTGGCGATAGAATGCAGCCCTGCCTTACACCTGACTTAACGGTGAACCAGTCCGTTAAGCCACCCTCTGTTTGTAATGCGCACATAACGTCGAGGTATAGCACTTTAATTATATTTACAATTTTGATCGGGATCCCGTAATGCGTTAAAATTTTCCACATGGTCTCGCGGTGTATCGAATCGAAGGCCTTGAGAAAGTCTATAATTACTGTGAGTAGTTGATCTTACCATTGATCTTACCATTCATTAGATTCTTCGAGCAGGACTCTCAGGCTAAACATTAGGTCACAACACGGTCTGTTTTGGCGGAATCCATGTTGTTCATCTCTCAGAACTTTCTCCACTTTACTTTGAGTTCTACTAAGAATAATTTGGCACAAAACCTTGCTGCCAACTGACCGTAAAGCGATGCCTCTCCAATTATCATATTTAGTCGTTTGTCTTTTTTTTGAAGAGTTTGACAATTACTGCCTTTGACCATTCACTCGAGACTTTTTCATCATCCCAAACACGCGACAAAAGTTCAAACATGGGCATTGCTAGGGCGCTTCTACCATATTTCAACAGTTCTGGGGGTATGCCATCGTTGCCGGATTTTTTTCCGTTTTCAAGGTCTTTAGAGGCTCTTTTACTTCACTCAGCAAGAGAGGTCCAGAATATATTCGAAGATCGAACAATGTTTCTTGAGGGATACTTAACGAAGTTGTGGGAGGCATCTGATTTAATGCCTCACTGAAACGCTCCATCCAGCGTTGGATTATGTCATCCGTCTGGGTTAATAAGATGCCTTCTTTGTTTTCAACTTGGGTCGAAAAAGCCTTCGAAATACCTGCAAGCTCCTTCGTTATAGCGTACACAGTGCGACTATCTCCCCGCCTTTCGGTTACTTCAGCCTGATCAGCCATAGTTTCGAGGTACACCCTTTTATCATTCCTAGTCCATGTTTTGACTTGTTTATTGAGACGCTTATACTGCGCTTTTAGAACATCTAGATATTCTCTAGTTCATGTCGTGTTATGCTCATGCCTATCTACGAGAATTTTAACTTCAGCCCTTTGATCAATGATATCCCAGGTACTTTCAGATATCCACTGCTCTTTCTTCTTCCTGTTATATCCCACAACTTCTTGTGCCACCTCCTTCAGGGATTCGACAATCTTTCTCCATTTATTATCAATTGACAACTCGTCCCTTAGCAAGGAAAACTTATTTGACAAAGTAGATGTATACTTTTGTAATATATACGGGTCCTGCAGTTTTCTCACATTGGATGTTTTTACTTACCCTGGGGCTTTATGACAGCTTTTAGTTTCAGCTTAAACTTAGCAAAAACAAGTTGATGGTCGGAATAGCAGTCGGCACCTCGAAAGGTCCTAACATCCTCTAAACAATGTCGCCAATGCTTGACAATTAAAATATGGTCTATTTCATTTCTTGTTACGCCATCTGGCGAGTTCCTAGTATATTTGTGTATTTGTTTATGAGGGAGCCATGATGCGCCGACAATAAGTTCATGAGTCGCACAGAAGTCAATTAAACGTATGCCATTATCATTGATTTCCCCCAGTCCATGCTTACCAAGCATAGCTGGGGCATCGGAGGCATCACTTCCAACTTTAACGTTAAAATCCCCACAAATAGTCACGATATCATGCCGATACGCTTTAGCAACAACATTTGACAACACACGATAAATATCATCTTTGGTCAGATCACAGGTATCATTGGTTGGGGCATACACAACAATAACTGTAAATTTGGCCTGAGAAGTGGCAAAGCGAGCACGAAGGATCCACTCATCAATAGGTTTCCAGTCCACTAGGTATTTTTTGGCCCAACTGCTTAATGCCATTCCATCACCTACCTCTTTTCTAGTTTCAAGTCCAGAATACAAAATATGGTACGTCTCACTATTCAAAGTACCAAAACCGGTAAGTCTGGTCTCAGAGAGTCCAGCAATCTCAATACGGATCTTATCAAGGGTCCTCATAGCACTGTTGAGTAATCGGTTTATACCGTGGCGGGTTACTAGACCCGACCAACCCTCCTCCTTTTTCTATGCTTGGGACTGACTGATCAGTATGATTACATAGTTTTTTTTTTGTATCATAAACTATCAGTTTTAAAACTTTGGTGGTTCAATAGATATTTTTTTCTAGGAATGAATATGACATTTTAAGAAATCGATCGTTCAATGAACCTTTTCTCTGTGATCTCTACTCAATATATGCCAATATCAAAATATTTACTTTATAAAAATCCAAAATTATCTATTTTATTTCAGTTGATCAAGTTTTTCAAAAGCATGTTTAGTTTATTTTATCGTATTAATGAATGGCAATGAATACAAATACCTGTGTCAGAAAAATAATAATTTCTAAGGTGCAGCTTTTTCTATTTTGGCTCACAAAATTGGTTTATATTTTTGCACTATAAATTTCAAAAAAAAATTATTTGTTACTGCTGGCTACATCAAACCGAACTATACCCATTTTTTTTTCTACAATCATCATGTTTTTGTGCCTCTTGCCATAGTCATCAAATAAATTAGAAAACTGATATAACAGTGACGACAGCGGTCAAGAATCGTTCAGAATGTGTGTGCTCCGGAAGACGAAGGAAGACTTATTGAAAATTTTCGAGTGGAACTGCAACCAACAGTTTTGGGTACTGGTTTGACATGCCGTATTTCAAACAGTAAGCTGTGGTACAAATGTGGTTCTACATCATTTCCAAAGTCAAGATGGTCTAGGACGCGCTCTGCAGATGACGATTGACATATTACCAAATATCGTGCTTCTCGACGATTCTTTTAGGACAAAACAAAAAAGATGGCATCGAAAATTGAGTACAAGAGGTCGTAAGAAAGGATTTGAGGGAAACTAGAAGTTCTTGAGAGGAGGTAAGGTGAGAGAAATTGAATAGAGGTAAGGTGATGGGGAGTTGGGTGAGCAGCTGCTTTGACCTCAGGCAGCTTTATGAGAGAGTTATTAGTAGTGGTAATTGAATAAGTTATTAGCGCTGTAATCGTGCAAAATTTTGATTTTACATGCAAGTGCGACTGTATTGTTACTCGGTATAATTATAAGAAAAAGTAGAAATATATTGTTTATTATATGCAAATAAGTAATCTTGAGCCTTGATCGCATAGCTTTTATGACTGATCCAAATCAACTTCAAGAAAAATGTCGATAAAGCAATATAGAGCAAAAATTGTCCTAAATACAGGGTAGAGGCTGTTGTTGTCCCTCAATAACTCCTGATATTCAAAAGATTTTTGATAGTTTGCAGAAAATGGCATATTTTTATATTTCTCTTAAGAACTTGAAACTGTCTCCATCTTTATTAAATTGACAAAGCAACTGAAGTTACCAATAGGGCATCGTTCGCCTTAGTGAATTTCCAGTAAGGCACAAGCGATTCCTTTAACGTTACGAGAAAGATTAAAGGGCTAACGATGCCCTTCAATGCGCAGTAGCTTTTTATTCTTTGAAGTTCTAAAGTTGATCTTCACTTGTTTTATCTTTATTTGGAAACTCACAGGAAAGTCCAACCCCAGTTGTAAGACGCGTGGGCACCCACACAAGGGAATGAGAGCGGCTCTTTTTAGACGCCTAGAGTTTTATTGAGGGTGAATAAAGAACAAAGGTCTAAGGTGAGATCTTCGTTTGTCCTAAATAGACTAGTTTTCTTTTTTTTTATGATTAAGCCTAGATACGTCTATTTTACGCTAATCAACGCTTACTATACAGATCAACACGCTTAAAAGTTTTGCTATGAAAACAGAAAGAGTGGTTCAAATTAAGAACAATTTTATAGAAAAAGGGGGAGAGTGGGAGCATCATAGCATGCTTTCTAAAATCTTGAATGGAAATGGGATAAAAGTTGCAATTCTGTGAAGAAGGGGATTTCTAATAGTTTCGCAATTAAAAAACTCTAAAAGGTGACCCTTACTCTTGAAGGGTTCACTTTCCTCAATATCCAATTAAGGCAGGCGTACCCTAGGATAGTAGTATTAATGCCTACGCTTTTCATTATCTACATAAATGACAAGAGAAAACCTTGCGAGGCCTCTACATCACTTTGCCGATGACACCACAACACATGTTGTCATCCCAAAACATTAAGAGCCAATCAAACCCTCCCCACACCCATAGACAGATCGTTCGGAAACCAAAAAGAGGACCAATACCTGGATGTTCACATTCAAAGCATTGAAAACAAAAGAGCTGATGATCTGCCGATCAAAAGTACCAGACATACACCCCAACTTCATGTATTCGTCTCCTCAGAACCCATTTCTCCGTCAATCTTTCTTGAAAAACCAACCTTGATTGGGTGAGATCCTCCAGCGAAAGATGGCTGAACCCTTTACTGAAAAATTTTTTACTCAGCTAGAATATCTCACTTTATAAGTCTTGCATCAGGCCCATTGCCAAGTGTGGTTGCCCAATGTATGTTGGTCAAAAATGTTGTTTGTACAACTACAAAAATCAAAACAGGGCTAATAGGGCAAGATTAGTCCTTTTCCACGACTCTCTTCAGTCTGTTAATGAGAGGTTTAATGTAGCGTCGATGGCTGTTTTCTGCAAGTAATTAAATTCAGCTCTTCCTCTAGAGTTTTCTCGTACTGTGGCCCCAATGGTGCAACCAAAAGGACGGATACATAGGTACACACTTCGGTCTAATTATCTCGAGGCCAGCAAACCAAGAGTATTTGAAGAACAGCTTCATTCGACCTTGTACTTCGATCTGGACTGATCATCCTGAGGAAGATATCCCAAAAAGTTTTTCCGTTGACTCTTTCAAAAGAATATTCAACAGTCATCTAAAAACTCAAATGAAAGACTAGCGGTAATCCAGATATCTTATACGTGGTTTCACAAATTCCAGAACAAAAAAGAATCTACAAAAAAAAACGTAAAATGACTAGTGACATCTGACATTTCTCTTCCAGAGAAGCTCTTTGGCTTCGCTGATGGATCATCTGTTTCAATTGACAAACGCAAAATTGCCTTACCTGGGGTGCCGGACTGAGCAATCTGAATAGCAGTTCTTAATATAGGAGCAATGTCTCTAACAGTGTCGACTGTTGCAGAAAACTTGCAGAGTGACTTGAAAAGTCCGATTTGATCAATATCTTGGAGTGCTCCTCTCCCTTTGAGAATAGAAGCTGCAGCGCCACCTAATAAAACAAAGTAAAAAGAAAAAGAATATGATATTTGAAACACCACAAGCTAGGAAAAAAATATATTGTACGTTATTTTACTACAGCTAATTTCTATATTTCCCACAAGGTATGACGGTATTTTAAATCTTTACTTTTCTCATTTTTTTTAAATTGGTATTATAATTACTTCTTCTTTCTGAATTTTCCCAAAGAAAAACCAACAAACCTTACGATAAATTAAAAATAAAAGTTCCAAATATAAAAATTACAAAGATATAAAACAACAAATAAAATAAAAAGGGTATTAAATGTAATATACGGTCATTACGACAATAATAATAAACCGTTGCACCTTTAATGTGTGAGGTCGCAACTGCGACCTTACACTGATACATATCATTTGTCTATGCAGGCCAGTTTTAGAGTTTCAGCAAACAAACTTATGCTAAGGTTTTTGACACATGCTGACAGTGTCTTTTTGACTGTTGGTTTTCCCCCTAGTTTTCCAGATATTTAAGAAGAAAGCATAAGACCAGGATTGTTAAAACCTGAGTAATAGCTCGTATGTTTTGATGTTCGATGATCCTCTTCAAGTATCCTCTAATGACCGTGATGTTGCAATATGGCCCAAAGATACTACCAAAATTTGGAACTAGCTTTAATTAAGTCAAACAGTTCGTAGTAACGAACTGTAGTAAGGAGCGACCCAGCTCACAAGTAACAAAAACTCTCAAAAACGGAATTTCCGTACCAATATATACATCAAAAGAATCGAATTTTTATGCTGATTAAATAAAAAAAACAAGTTTTTCTTACTGAAAGTAAGGAACGACATTAAAACTTAAAACGCACAGAAATTACTTCGTATATGAAAGGAGCTGCTTCCTCATCAACGTCCCGCTCTTTACGCTAAAGTTTGACTCTTTCTCTCAACTCTTCTTTTTAAAACAGCAAAAAACTAGAACTTTTCCTTTCCGTTAGAATTAGCCCCCTCGCAACATTCTAGGACAACCGAGTCGATACAATTACCCCTGGGGAAAAAAAACAAAAAAACAAATAAACACGCATCCGTGATCTGCCGTCTGGCAAAAAAAATACAAAATTCCACATTTTTGTAGATAGGAGATTGAAACTTCTAAAATGAACAGAAATTATTACGTATATGAGGGGTTCGTCCCCTCCTCAATACCTCACTCTTTACGCTAAAGTATTTTTTAGTAATTTCAAAAGACTTATTTATTCTAATTAAACGGCCTTAGTGATTCAGGGGTCACTCTTAAATAATTGGAACAAAATTCGAACTTTAATGTAAAGAGATAAGTATTGACGAGGGAGCGAATCCCCTTTTATACGTAATAAAAATATACGAACATAGAAGTTCGTTACGTAAGTTAATTTGTACCTTACCCACATTTATTACTAATAAAAACGTTCGGAAATAAAGTTAAAAGTTCTAGTGGCCTTTTTAAGAAGCTAAAAAATTGGAGGGCAACTAGGCCCCCTCTCCTGCCTCTTTTTTCCTCGAAGTTCTCCGACCAAAACTTAGAAAAAGCCATTTAGCCAAAAAAAAACTAATAAGCAAATTGCTTTTTAATTGTTCATATGCGATGAGCCTAAACCTGTATTAATTCAAAAACGCTTAGAAATTAAATAAAAAAAATGGTTTTTCACTGAAAGTAAGGAGCAACGTTAAAACTTAAAACGAACAGAAATATTCCACATATGGAAGCGGCTGTCCCCTCCTCAACGCTGCGCCCTTTACGCTAAAATTTGACTCTTTCCCACAACTCTACTTTTTAAAACAGTAAAAAAATTTAGCGTAAAGAGCGGGCGTTGAGTAGGGGACAGCCCTTTTCATAGACGGGATAATTACTGTTCGTTTTAAGTGTTAGTGTCGTTCCTTACTTTCAGTTTAAAAAATTGTTTTTTTATTTTAGGCAACTCTATTGTTACATAAGGCAACTCTTATTCTGACATTTCTTAAGTTACGACAAAAAAACAGTAAATTTTGTTAAGCAGAATAGCAACGTTTGTCGCTGCATACATTCTAGTTGGTGTGCCTCATTGAAAATAATATTCGTCATTTCTTCCTAAAAAATTCCTTAAAAAAGAAAAAGAATATTTCCTTGAATATCCCGTCATCTGCATATGATCTTGTTAAATATAGTTAGATATTAAATCATGTTACGATAAAGTTATCAACAACAGGAAATAGCCATTATTTAACATTTGAATATTGTTTATTTGAATTATTTGCATACTTTTGTTAATATATAATAAATTTTCAAACGTATGTAATAGTAGAATCCCACTTCAAACTTACCATTCTTGCTAATAGTTCTTGAATTAAAACCTAATTTGATAAATGCCCTTTTCCTGAAGTTTTTTCCTGAAAAATTTTACAACGATTTGGCAACTTACCCATAAGAAGCACCGGAGTTTCGGCCATTTGGCAATTCTTAATAGCGGTGATGGTGTTGGTTAACCCGGGCCCTGCCGTCACAGCCGCTACACCGATGCCACCAGTCAACCTTGCAACAGCGTCAGCAGCAAAAACAGCAGATGCCTCAAAGATATTAGGCCCTGTTATTACTAGTCAAACTACTTGAAATCTTTTTTCTCTATGACAAAAATACAATTATTTTAAGTTCAATAAAAAAATAAGCACCATCAGGAGTATATGGATATTTTCAAACTTCTTGCCATTCAAATCAGAGTAACATCAAGAGCAAGCTTGGTATATCTTTGATTGATGGAACCGATTAACTGCTTAATACCTTATTTTTCTATAGGAAAAATTATGTGTTTTAAGCTCTCTGAACAACTAAACCTCTTCAGACACATTTGTAATTGTCAGCTTCTTTCTCCTTCAATCAGAGAACGAGAGCAAAGGGCATCAGGCATAACAGACGTTGGGGCTGGCGTTTACCCCCCCCCCATCCGAAAAATACCCCCGTGAATAATACTCCCTTCGGACCCCCTCCCTCTCCCCGTGGATTGCTTTCTAAATTTGATAATTATATTTGAGTCTTGCTTATTTTTTATTTTCTGTGGGGGGGGGGAGGAATTTTGGTACTTATGGATTATACGCTACTCATTCAAGTTTACACTGCACAAAACTCGAGAATAAACCGGTTTCATCGTCAGTTTCTTTCAGCTTTAGGTGAGACAAGACAAAGACAAGTGACAGAATAGATGGGAAATACATAATTTAAGCTATATATTTGCACATAAGGGGGTATAAAGCATTTGTACAGTTTCAAGTGAGAAAACAATTCTTACTCCATAATATGCAGAACAATTGTACCTAACACATTTTGAATACAGATCCGCTATACTTTACAAAACATACTTTGTAATTTCTGTTCATTTTGAGTTTCATTTATTTACTAATGGTGATTTGTGGTAGTTTTACAATTGGAAGATACGAAAAACCAACTCATAGAATTTGACAATGCTTTCGTCAGTAAAAACTTGAAATAAGATTTCGTTGGTTCCAAAAGCCAACTATGATTTCAGAGGACATAAACCTTCTTAAACATTTGTGGCCATATGTTTTTAACTTAATTTTGATGATTTTCACCATATTTTTTCTTCATTCTTTTAATTTGGTGGCAGAAACTGCCAAAAATTGCAGAAGTTAATATAGATGTCTTTTTAATAAAATGGATTTGCTTTTTTTATTTTTAATATACTTACAGTTTGTAAATTTCTCTTTATCCCTTTCCTTAGCGACTTCTTAACAAAACTAAGAAAACCACAACTAAAATCAAATTCTCAAATTTGGAAAACCCAATTTTCCACGCGGTGTATTTTCTGCAGAGAGTATTTACCGGGGGTTGTTTTCCAGAGGAAATTTCCCGGGGGGTATTTTTCCGGGGGGTAAACGCCCAGAACCGTCAGACGTATTAGAGAGAGTAGGTTTAAGTATCGTTAGTCAAACAACTTAGGATCTTACTTCTCTCTGATAACAAATTAAATAGATAAGAAAAGCCAAAACAAAGCATCTACAAGCATCTTTGAATATCATGAAACTTCTTTCTTATTCTATTAAATAAAAAAACTAGTTTTTTTTACTGAAAGTAAGGAGCGACATTAAAACTTAAAAAGAACAGAAATTACTCCGTATATGAAATGGGTTGTCCCCTCCTCAACGCCTCACTCTTTACGCTAAAGTTTTTAATTGTTTAAAAAGTAGAACTGTTGCAAAGATTCAAACTTTAGCGTAAAGAGCAAGGGACTGCGGAGGGGACAACCCATTTCATATACGGAGTAATTTCTGTTCGTTTTAAGTTTTAATATCGCTCCTTACTTTCAGTTAAAAAAAACTAGTTATTTTTTTTTAATTAATTTCTGAACGTTTGTGAATTAATGCATGTTTTATTTTGGCTCTCCGCACATAAATTATCAAAATGAAATTTGCATATTAATTCTTTTTTTGGATAAATGGCTTTCTCTTAGTTTTGATCAGACGATTTTGAGAAATGAGGGGTAGGGAAGGAGGCTTAGTTGCTCTCCAATTTTTCGGTTACTTAAAAAGGCAACTACAAGTTTTGATTTTTAACGAACGTTTTTATTAGTAAAAAATATACGTAACTTAAGAATTAACTTACGTAACAAACTTTATATTCTTATATTTTTATTATGTATTTGAGGGGGTTTGTCCCCTCGTTAATACCCCGCTCTTTACGCTAAATCTTAAGTTTTGTCCAAAGGCCGTAGAATAAATAGTTGAAATTACTAAAAATACTTTAGCATAAATAGGGAGGTATTTATCTCCTCCTAAATACCTCGCTCTTTATGTTAAAGTATTTTTAGAACCCCTCAAATGCGTAATAATCTCTGTTCATTTTAAGTTTTAATACTACTCCTTACTTTCAATTGAAAAAACGTTTTCATGTTTGTTTTTTCATTTTTTTTTATAGTAATGCTAGAAAATCCCGCGCCCTTTTCATTGAATTTCTCTTCCCCTATGACATATTCCTCCAAGGAAAGATCCTCCCATATAGCCCCCCTCCCCTCAGCCCCACCCCCAAACCAAAAAATCCCCCTGAAAACGTCTGTACACTTCCCAATAACCATTACTGTATGTAAACGCTGATCAAAGTTTGTAACTTGCAACCCCTCCCCCAGGAACTGTGGGGGAGTAAGTCATCCCCAAAGACATAGTTATTATGGTTTTCGACTGTGCGGAACAAAATGGCTATCTCGAAATTTTGATCCGTTGACTTTGGGGAAAAAATGAGCGTGAAACGGGGCCTAGGTGCCCTTCAATTTTTTTGGTCACTTAAAAAGGGCACTAGAACTTTTCATTTCCGTTAGATTGAGCCCTCTTGCAACACTCTACGACCACTTGGTCGATACGAAGATCCCTGGGGGAAAAAATAAATAAAAAAAAATAATAAAAAATAAACACGCACCCGTGATTTGTCTTCTGGCAAAAATACGAAATTCCACATTTTTGTAGATAGGAGCTTGAAATTTTTGATATAGGGTTCTCTGATACGCTGAATGCGATGGTGTGATTTTCGTTAAGATTCTATGACTTTTAGGCGGTATTTCCCCCTATTTTCCAAAATAAGGCAAATTTTCCCAGGCTCTTAACTTTTGATGACAAAGACTAAATTTGATGAAACTTACATATTTAAAATCAGCATAAAAATCCGATTCTTTTGATGTATCTTTTAGCATCAAAATTCCGTTTTTTAGAGTTTCGTTTACTATTGAGCCGGGTCGCTTCTTAATACAGTTCGTTACAACGAACTGTTTGATCAGCACTACATAAGGGACAAGCATGGCAGTTATGCTTAAAAGTATTAAGGCAAATTTTAGCCAATCAAGCTGCTTATGGAAACATTCTACAGATGAAGGATGACAGATTATCAAATATTTGATAGCCATAAATGGCCAAACGAAAAGCATGTCATAGAAGAAGATTTTTAGGAAGGACTTAATATAAATACAACTTCTTGTGAGGATGTAAAGAGGAAGGCTTTGGATAGATTGGGATGGAGGAGCGTTCGTAGCTATGTTGGTCTCAGGTGGCAGGCTACTGCAGTGAGTTAGTAGAAGTGGCTGTCACAATTGTCCTATTATAATAGAAAATTATGTTAATTCTTTTTTTTTAATGGCTATTATGAACAAACCATTGAAAATGAAACTGCACACACAAAAATACTAACATACATAATCAGCAATATTTTATTTTTGTTTTTTGAGTGATTTACACAAGGGTAGTTGGTTATCTTTTTACTGTGAAAAAAAATGCCAAACCCAAAGACTAACGAGCAGCATTTTCAGTGATATACAATATACATCCTCTTTCTTTTCTTTCATGACCATACTTCTGCGCTGTGTTTACTTATATTTAGATACTACTACTCCAAGTAACAACTCCCTTTAGCATCAAACCACCTATTTTAGGTAAAATCTATTGACCTTACCTCATGTCTTGTGTCGACAACCCTTATCGAGTTTCTCTCGGCAGCAACTAAAATTGGTGAAATATGTCCTCCCACAAGAGTGAAAATGAACTTCACGTCATGCTTACGCAGCACATCAGCAACAATTTCTCCACCAAATCTTTTTGATTCAAATTCAGGCTATATAAAGAAAAGCCATGAAATAGGATTTTAAAATAAACAACAATGAGGACTTTATAGTTACCAGGAAAAATGCCATACATACTAGATTATATATATATATAAAGTTCTTTCATTTCAAAGCAACCTTTTTTACGAAATTAACGGTCTAAACACTAGATCTATTGCAGGCTTTCTTTGTTATGCATGTCAAAATCCAGACATGAATCTAATTGATTCAAAAGAACAATGAAAAAAATAAAAATAAAATAATTACTGCTAGTTTCGGTACTAATGTGTTTATCTTCTGGTGAATATTATGTATCATATTTGATATCATATGTTATAAGTTATTTGGTCTTGGTTTATCTATAAATGGAGTTAATGTTCATACATTCATTTTAAAAAGGACTTAATCAAACTGACATTAACAAATTATCAGGAGTTCGATCCTAATAAATCATGTGTTCTATATTGAGTCTTCTGTTTATTGTTCTTCAAGACTGTGCAAAGAAATCAAAACCTTTAATGCTAAACTCTTAAAGGATCGAAGCTAAATTTCGTCAGAATGGCTTTATAAACACATGTCTATTATTATTTTTATTGTTTGATGCGTTCGACCAATAGGTCATATGCGTCCATATCACTTGATTTTTTCTGTGCCATATCTAACCACTAGCTGGCTTAGGAGTCACTTAAGTTAATATTCACTGAATTTGTTTATGTATCACTTATATTGCTATTACTAATAATAACTAACTAATAACTCACTGCAGCACCAGGCTGCCTGAGGCCAACACAGCTACGTAGGCTCCCTCCTCCAACCCAATCTATTCAAAGTCCCCCTCTTTACACCCTCCCAGGAAGTTTCCATTTCCTTTTAAATCCTTATTTATGACATTCTCCCACCCAGGATGAGGACGACCAGCTTTCCGTTTAGCCCTAGACGGTAGGCCGAAAAGGACAATCTGATTGTATCCTTTATCCGCAGACCATGGCCACGCCATTTCAACCTTTCTTTCATTATAGCCCTAGAAAGCGGGATTCAACCGCACTGTTTGTACAGCCTACCGTTTGAAATATGGTCAGTCAGCTGGGTACCCAGAACAATCCGTAGGCAATATCTCTGGAAAACCTCTAGTAAATTTTCATCCGCTTTTCGTAGCGCCCTTATACCACAGCCATATTTGATCGCTGTCATCACTGTAGCTTCCAACATTCTAATCTTTGTTTGCAGACTTATCTTCCTATTCTTCGAAACTTTTTTTAACTGTAAAAAAACACCCTGAGCCTTGGCTGTTCTACTTGTAACATCTTCACTACTCCCACCATCCTTACTGATAATACTACCAAGGTAAGTGAAGCTGCCCATCTGATCAATCTTTTCGTTAATCAACGTCAACTTTCAATCTTCACTTATTCCTAGCCTTAGTGACTTATTCTTCTTAACATTAATTTTCAAACCTATTCTAACACCCTGAACTCGCAAAACCTCTAAAAGTTCATTCATTTTACTCAAACTTTCATCTAATATGCTTAAATCATCAGCATAATTTAAGTCCAGGAGAGTTTTTCCTCCCCATTTGATTCTGCTCTCTCCCATTGCCATTCTTGTGCTCCTTAAAACAAAGTCTATCAAAATAATCCATATAAAGGGGGATAGAACAAAACCCTTCTTAACTCCTGATTTAATACAAAACCAGCTGCTAACCTCATTTCCTACCTTAGCCGCAGCAGTATTATTCTTGTAATAGCACTAATCACTTTGATGTATTTGTCTGGTATACCATATAAGGATAAGACCTTTGCTAAAGCTCCTATCAATAGAATCGAACGCTTGCTAATAATTTATAAAACTGAGCATCAAAAGTGTTTGACTACTAAGGCAATTCTCAATTATTAACCCAAGAGTGAAAATTTGGTCGACACACCCTCTACCTTTTCTAAAACCACACAGTTCTTCTCTTAAAACTTTGTCTACACCATCTCTCAATCTAAAAAGTGTCATATTACTAAGTAGTTTGCTACCTACAGAGATCGGACTAATGTCTCGATAATTACGACACTCACTCTTATCACCTTTTTATACAGTGGTTTAATTAAGGTTTTCCAAAAATCGTTAGGTACTTCCCCTTTTTCAAAATCATACTCATAATCTTCCGTAGCCTATTTCCAACCTGAGAGCCACCATATTTAAGAAACTCATTTATCAGACTATCAGCACGTGGAGCCTTATTATTTTATAATCCTTCTAGTACTGACGCTAATTCTTCCACACAAAATAAATCTTCCTTCACATCCAAGGTATCACAAACTTTTTTCATTTTCCTCAATATCTTTTCCTGCAATTGTATCTCGGTTTAACACAACCTCAAAATATTCGCCCATCTCTCTTTAATTCGTTACTTATCACTAATTGTGGCCCCATTCCTATCCTTAACTGGGACAAGTCCGGATTGACTACTCCCTCTCAATTTATTAACATGCCAGAATAATATTTTACTATTATGCCGTCTTGCTGCATCTTCCAAATCCTCAGCAATTTTATCCATGGCCTCTACTTCACACCTCCTTAGTTTATATTTTAATGATTAGCTCATATTTCATATTTTAATATCATTCCCCTGAAGCAATTGGCAGCGTTGAAAAACAGGTTTCAAAATAATAGAATTATGTTTTACTATATTGCAATCATCAAACATATACAATGCAATTATAACAAATAATACATTACAGGAGAAAAATGATTTTTCTGGAAGAATGGTCTCAGTATAGTTTTAGGCACACCATTTAATGATTGTATATGTAACAATTAACTGTTTAAAATCTGTTTGCGACGTTTTAGGGCTATAATAAGGAAAAGTTAAGAAGGTCAGGTGTTGTTTTAAAGAATAATGGTGATAGCTAACAAGACTAAGCTAAACCTTATTCTATTTCACTAAAATCATTTGTTTTTACTCAAACATCAAAATCAATATTATATTGCTCACCTTCTGTGCCGAGTGGGTTGGTCGTCCTGGCCGAGCGGGTTGGTGCGCTGGATTCGGGATCCTTCGTCTGAGAGGACGCGGGTTCGAATCCTGGTGTACCCAATTCTTCAGTTTGGGACGGGAGTCAGTGGCGTGACTCTGTAAGCTTAGCCAGAGTCGACCCAGCTCTAAATGGGGACCCGGAGAAATCTGGGGAAGGTAAACAGGAAGGGTGTGCGAAAGCACAGGATGGCTGGCCCCCAACCCCCCCCCCCCATTGCACTTCCTGGCTGAAGGGCCAAGAAACAGAGATCAGCACCGCCGGTACGGACTGTAAAGTCTAATGCCGTATCCTTTACCTTTTTTTTTTACCTTCTGTAGCCTGATAAAAAAAAACATTAAATTTGAGCAGAATTAAATTATTCAAATTATTAAAATTAAATTGTTTTACAGAAGAATGGTGATAGCTGACAAAATCATGCTTTTTGTCAATGTAGTTGGAAACAAACTGACAGCAGGAATTTCTGGCAAATAAGAGGAGGACATAAAAATAAGATTTAAAGAGAGAAAGTTCTTTTTGAAATTGAGCAAAAATGAAGACGTGAATACAGCAAGTCAGGGGAATTGAAAGCAGCATGTGTAGCTGTGTTAGTTTCAGGTGGGATAGTACTACAATTATTAGTAAATAAAACTGGTAGTAGTTTTAATTTCATATTTTAGTAAGTCCCCAATCTAGGTCAGTTTGTAAATAGTAGTCTCCAATAAGACAAAACCTCTCATGAGAAAAACCTTCTAATACCCTCCTCCTCTAGAAGCCCAAATCAGTCCAAAATCTGTCCAAGTCTTTAGTTCAGACAATGTTACTTTAAGTTTTTCCTGCCCTTATTTAGAAGAATAAGCTAAACCTTATTCTATTTCACTAAAATCATTTCTTATTCCTTAAATATCAAAATCAATATCATATTGCTCACCTTGTGTAGTCTGATATAAAAAACATTAAATTTGAGCAGAAAGAAAATCAATCCAAACAGGATGCAACCACTGATGATTAAAGAAAAGACAGGTAAATAGAAGATGATAGTGTTTGCTATATCTGCTATTATGTTCATACCTGAAATAAAAACTGCCATATCATAAACAGTAGAAAAATCAGACACTAAAGTCAATGAGAACCTAACATTGATCCAAACCTTGTAAAAGAATTATTAGTCAAATGTTTCAAAAATGAAAGCTTCACGAGCTTTGTTCAGGGTGAAATACCGCAAAGGTTGAAATACAGAAGCAGTTCAATGATGCTGGTAACCACTAACTAACTATTAAAATAGAAAGCTGTGCTACATTTAACCTTTTAAATGGAGGTGGATTTCATAAAACTTTATACAGCTTTTCCACAGCAGATTTTTAAAATAATGTTCTTCTTTTCAAAAGCCTTTTTTAGCTTTATCTTTTTAGGCCAAATTTTTAAAGACGATATTGCCCAAAATATCAAATGTTTATTTACAGGTAATGCAAAAGAACTAGTTGCTTTAATAGAGAGGTAATGCCTAAAACTGATTAGGTCTATACGATTTCAAAAAGACTGAAATAATAATAATAATAATAAAACACTGCTCAACAATCCTCTTACATAAAAAAGTACTGACAAGCAATAAACAATTGTTTTTTCCTGCTATATGTATAAATTGAAACATACTAAGGCCAAAAATGAAAGAATGCACAGGGTTATGACTTAAACAGTCATCATAATATTTCCTGGCTCTGCCAAGCTCAACTTTTTAGTCTAAAGTGATCTTAATTATTCAGGGCTGTATGACAATTTCTCCTCTTTTTTAATTCCCATTGCATTTATAAATAAATTTGTTTGTTTTATACTCTTTTTAGCATTTGGTGAACTTTTAGGCGAGAAAAGAATCATTTTTACAATGAATTCAAATAATTCATCACAGGTACAATTTCATGAGGATAACGCTCCTATTTTTCCTCAAAAAACCAATGCCCTTACATTATTTGTAAACAAATCATATCTAAACATTTTTATTACAATTGATAGTTAGCTAATTGATAATCTTATCTCAGCATAACCCTCCTTAATCACCCTTTTCAAATTAATTAAGCACACTAACAAAGCTCAATGTCACAATCATACCTGCATGCACAGGTGTGGTGGAGAGAATTCCTCCCAAGATTTCTCCAAACAATGCTTGTTTGAAAATGCTCATAATTTTGGCCCTAAAATACACTTTATTGCATTTGATATTATGGTAAAGATTACCCCATCTAAAAAAATAAAGAGTTGTTGGGGTACCATTGGGTTTACCTATGAATTTCATAGAGACTACAAAAATCAATCTATTAATGTATTAGCAGCAAAATCAATGCAGGTATAATAAAAAAATCAGATGAGTCACTTCAAAATCATACCTAATATCTGACGTTAAACCTTAGTTCAACCAGTGACTCCAGAGGCAAATGGGGTGTCATTGAGTAGCCTCCCATCTTCCCTAAATGGACTGTTCCATAAGTGTCCTACCACTCTTGGATGACACACATTTGGAGGACTTTTCTATTGAGTTTGTTTGTACAAAAAAGCATGTTCTTTGGTCTCCCTTAGTAACAAGTGCTTTCCAGCTGCCAGTTGAGGAGGATTTTATGAATTTTATGATCTGGCATAGCAAAGTCCAAGATATTGCTATTTTTGTTACCTCACAATTGAGGCAATGTCCAATTGGCATGTATGATTACCAATGTTCAGTGACAGACCTGAACCTAAAAGTGGATACCCACAAATCTCAAATTATACATAATTGTCACAAACATTTCCCCACAAAAACCATGGTAGTCAGCAATAGCATCAAACCATGGATGATTCAAGAAATTAGAGAGACGAGCAATACTCCTTCCCAACTCCATTCCAGCAGTCAGTTAAATGTAGCAAAGTTACTGAGGAATCATGTAGTTAAATCTAACAGCAAAACTAAGAAACATTACATCCATGAAAAAGTGTAACCAATTTTAAATACTGATTTACAGAAGTGGCATGCTGAGGTCAAACATTAAAAAAGAAAAAAATAGCAGGTGGTATTAATATGCATAAAGATAATGGTCACTTGTGATGTCTACTGAAGTGAACCTGTTTTTCTACACAATATTAACCAATTACCCTCCCATCAACAACTGTGAAATTGAACCAGTCATACAAGATTCTTCTAAACAGTTGATTGTAGAATTAATAGAAAATTTGGTCTTCAAGATTGAGAAGCTAAAAAAGAACTGTTCTTTGTATTCTGAAAAATTGACAGTAAAGTTACTGATTGAATATTTGGTTTTCATTCCCAAGCCCTCCTCCCTCTTCAGTGAATAATCAGTGTATTAAGGAACAAATAATTCCTCAGGCATTGAAATAGGCATATGTACAAGTCAAAGGTCCAGAATCTTGTGACCAGCTAGAGCCATCTTCATTACTCCTAACCTAGCCAAACAGACTGAATTCATTTACTGTGAACTTCTTTCTAAAATTAGCCCCTTTCTTGACCAATTTCAGTACTGTGGTCTGACAGGAAGCAACACTATTCGCTATTTAGTAAGACTATTCCACTTAATAATCAAATGGCTAGATCAAAGAAAAAGCATTGTGGACTTATTTTTAGCTAATTATCAAAAAACATTTGACCTAATCTGCCATATTACTGCTGCCAAAACTTAAAGGCAATGAGTGCAAAAAGAATATTCTGCTGCTTGTTATTGATGTTCTTTGTAGCCACTATCAGTATGTTTATGCAATTATCCCAGGAGATACTGATCCAAATTGGGCTAAAATAGTACATGCAGTGCACACCAAGGAGCAAAACTTACAGCCCTGCTTTTTGTAATGGCGATAAATTATGTGGATTTTGGAACAGAAAATTGTTTAAAGTACATTGATGACTTATCCATCATGCTAAAATACCTAGTAGAGAAGTACCAAGTTGCTTTACAGTGCAGTAGTGACCTCAAACAGATTTTGTCAGCCAGTATGGTGCATATGGGCTGCAAATCAACAAGAATTAAGCAAAACTGATGAGGTTCAACCCTATAAAACATAATACCTCCTGTCCTGCATCATTGTACCTAGTTATGTCAACCACAGTTTGGCTTGGTGTCACTTTTAGCTTACACTGTTCTAATAGCCCACACGTTACAGTCCTAGATTGTTTATAGTTCATTCACCTTGCCATTTATTATTGTTGCAAAAAAACAAAATTTAGTTGTAGGATAGAAATCAGGCCAAATTTCAGGGCCCTCTAGAGGGAAAAGGAGTAGAGGTGGGTACTTTAAAATACCTTCCCAGGATATAATTTAGCCTGCAGACCCATCCCTGACAGTTTCATTTTCCTAACCTAACCCTTTCCAAGATAGTCAAAAGTCACTAAACTAGAATTTTACCAAAAAATGCAAAGGTCTGATGTGATTATGCAGTTTTGCTAGCAGTAAGGGTAATACATGCCAGGCTCTATTACTGATCTAGAGACAAGGCAAACACACTGCTCAAAACCTTTTTCATGTTTTTTATAAGTATAATAATATTTTAGTTACAAATAAAGTAGACTATTTTAGAATAATTTAAAATAGTTTCCAGAATAAGAAACTTTTGTATAAATCTAGTGGCTGACCTCCTCAGACCAAAATACTTTAAAGTTCAGATAACTGCTTTTTAAAAATACTGAATAAAATAGGCCAACATTTTTTCCTTACCACCCTAACATGCAAATATATAGTCTAAATTAATATTCTCATGAAATTTTCTGCAACACAATAATAAAACAAAAGTAGTGCCATACAGTTCCAAATATCAGGATTATATAAAGTTAGGTGAAGTAATTTTGAGGATAATTTACCAGGTATTTTGGGAATTTTTCAGAGTTTCATATATTTTCCTTCTTGAGAGCCCTAGCTGCATACTGCTCACAAAAGAGAGAGGTAAAAAAAAAATTGCAATTCAACATAGTAGAATTAATAATATGAGACACTTTCCTAATAACTCTATTATTTCAAAACAAACTACAAGAAAAATTTAGGTTTTCAGAAATGAAAAGGCCTGAGAGAATTCTTTTATTATTTGAGTGTTCCTGGTAGCCCTGACAGAGTCTAGCCTACTTAAACTGGCTAGTCTAAGATTATTTATCAATTCTTTGAGTCTTTATCAGTAGATTAAGGGGTAAAATTCTAGTTGATTGACTTTTGGCTATCTTGGAAAGGGGTTAGGTTAAGAAATGAAACTTTCAAGGATGGGTCTAGAGGCTAAAGTATGTTTTGGGAAGGTATTTTGAAGCACCCACCTCCACTCCTTCTTCCTCTAGAGGGCCCTGAAATTCGCCTACATGACAGGTCTATACCTATTGAAATTTTGACAAAACAACATTTTACCTAAATTTTCAGTTACCAGTTGTCTTTTCTCTGCCTTTAGTTCTGAAAATGCAATTCTTGTTATTTGAGCAGAATTCTGAGCCATATTAATGTTTTTTTTCGAAGTTTAGGAAATGTATTTGCATATCTTTAAAACCTTATAAATTGGAATTGAGCAAAGTTGTGAAGCTGAAAACAATTTTGTTGTACTTCATTCAAGCAGAAAATCTATTCTGTAAGGTTTCACTATTATAACGCACATATTTTTAAATGTCATCAAAGGTCAGGTCCTAAAGCGAGAAGGAGTGGAGGTGGGTACTTCAGAATACCTTCCCAGTTAACTTATTAGGCTACACTCATCCCTGAAAGTTTCAGTTCCCTAACCTAACCCCTTTCCGAGATAGCCAAAAGTCAATTAACTAGAATTTTACCAATTAAAGATGCCCATTCAGGTAATAAGATAGATTTCTAAATTCTTCAGACTTCAGTTTCTATTAGCCCTACTTTTGAAATACTGAATAATAGATCCACGTGCACAACATTTAAAAATAGCCCTTTTAAAAAATAGGCAGGCAGTTCAACAAGAAAAAAAATTGACTTCAGTTCGGGTCGATATAGACATAACATTTTATATTTCTTGTGAAAGGATCATTTTGGACAAAGTAAGTTTTTACAGCTATTTTGTTTTTAGGCTTACTTAGTAATTCTTCGAGACACTTAAGGAAAAGCAAACATCCACAAATGCTCTAAGAAATTAAAAAAACTGAAAATTAAAAAATGAATTCTAAGTAAGAACAACATATCACATTTATTTTAACCTGCCAAAAGCTAAGAGCCTAAGATCATTTATAACATTTTAGAATTATGTCGAGTGATGACCCCTTTTATTCCCCAAAAGTTATATAGTTCACATAAAATAATACCACTGCTAATAGCTGAATGCATCATTAAACCACCTGAAGTTAACACAGCTGCGCAAACTCCTCTTCCATTCTAATATATTCAAAGCCCCTCTCTTTGGACCCTCCAAGCAACTTCCTGTTTCCCTTAAATCTTTCTTTTGACTTTCTACCACCACAGCTATGGACAACCTACTTTTTGTTTAGCCGTAGATACTTGGCTAAAAAAGAGAATCTTTGGCTATCTGTTATTTTTCATCTGAAAGACGTATCCTATCTGTGCCAATCTGTTTGTCTCATTATAGCCCTAGAAAGCAAGGTTGAATTGCGCTTACTTACAGCCTCTTGTTTCAAAAAACGATCAGTCAGTTGGATACCCAAAACAATCCTTATGCAATCCTTATGCAAATATTAAGCTTAAGAAAAAGACATTTATCTGATAATTAGCGATAGGAGTGCCAATACCTTCGTCTAATGTAAATGTTCGCCACCTTGCGATATGGTTAAACAGGACGCCAATTTAAAACGAAGAACACCCACTTCAAAACAACCAACTTTCATAATCTTCCTGTCTTTCTTTCTTAGCCAGTTTCCAAAGCAGCTACTAAACAGCTTGGCTAAAAAATTTGCATTTATGGTGTATGCTTGGCCCACGATCGATAAAAAAGTTCATGGTAACGAACTGTATTAAGGAGCGACCCGGCTCAAAAGTACCCGAAACTCTAAAAAACTTAATTTCTGTACTAGTAGATACATCAAAAGAATTGGATTTTTATGCTGATTTTGAATACACAAGTTTCTTCAAATTTGATCCGACCCATCAAAAGTTAAAAGCCTGAGAAAATATGCCTTATTTTCGAAAAAAAGGAAGAAACATAGAATTTTAATGAAAGTAACACCATCAGATTCAGCATGTCAGAAAATCCTAAAGTAGAGGTTTGAAGCTCCAATATGTAAAAACATGGATTTTTTTGCCTGAAGAAAGATCACGGACGCTTGATTATTTTTTTTCAGGGGTGATTTTATCAACCCAGTGGTCCTAGAATATCGCAAGAGGGCTGATTCTAACGGAAATTAAAAGTTCTAGTGTCCTTTTTAAGTGGCGCCTAAGCTCCCTTCCACGCTCATTTTTTCCCCAAAGTAACCGGATCAACATTTTGAGATAGCCATTCAGTTCAGCATAGTCAAAACACCTAATAAATATTTCTTTGAGAACGCCTTAATCCCCAGAGTCCCCGGGGGAGGGGCTGCAAGTCATGAACTTTGACCATTGTTTACATATAGCGTTTTCAAACGTAGATACATCAAAAGAATTGGATTTTTATGCTGATTTTGAATACACAAGTTTCTTCAAATTTGATCCAACCCATCAAAAGTTAAAAGCCTGAGAAAATATGCCTTATTTTCGAAAAAAAGGAAGAAACATAGAATTTTAATGAAAGTAACACTATCAGATTCAGCATGTCAGAAAATCCTAAAGTAGAGGTTTGAAGCTCCAATATGTAAAAACATGGATTTTTTGCCTGAAGAAAGATCACGGACGCTTGATTATTTTTTTTTCAGGGGTGATTGTATCAACCCAGTGGTCTTAGAATATCGCAAGAGGGCTGATTCTAACGGTAATTAAAAGTTCTAGTGTCCTTTTTAAGTGGCACCTAAGCTCCCTTCCATGCTCATTTTTCCCCAAAGTAACCGGATCAACATTTTGAGATAGCCATTCAGTTCAGCATAGTCAAAACACCTAATAAATATTTCTTTGAGAACGACTTAATCCCCAGAGTCCTCGGGGGAGGGGCTGCGAGTCATGAACTTTGACCATTGTTTACATATAGCGTTTTCAAACGTTTTCAGGAGGATTTTTCTGGTTGAAGGAGAGTTTTAAGTGGGAGGATCTCTCCATGGAGAAATTTATTATGGAGGAAGAGAATTTCCATGAAGGGGGCGCAGGATTTTCTAGCATCATTTAAAAAAACGAAAAGATAATAAAAAAAATTTTTTTTAATGAAATAAGGATCAGCATTAAAACTTAAAACTATCAGATATTATTACATATATGAGGGTATTCACCTCCTCCGAAATACCTCACTCTTTATGCTAAAATATTTTTAGTAAATTCAACTATTTATTCTATGACCTTTATGATTCAGGGGTCATTCTTAAAGAATTGGGACATAGCTCAAGCTTTAATGCAAAGAGTAAGGTATTGACGAGGGGGAAAACCCTTCATATAAATATTAAAAATACACGAGTATAGAAGTTCGTTACGTAAGTTAATTTGTAAGTTACATATATTTGTTACTAATAAGAACGTTCGTAAAAAAATTAAAGGTTCTAGTTACTTTTTTAAGTAACCAAAAATTGGAGGGCACATAGGCCTCCTCCCCTTTTTTCTCAAAATAGTCCGATCAAAACTATGAGAAAGCCATTTAGCCAAAAAAAAATAAGTAAGCGAATTCGTTTTAATCATTCATGTGCGGAGAGCCAAAATCAAAATAGACATTAACTCAGAAACTTTCAGAAATTCAATATAGAAAAACAAGTTTTGTCAACAGAAAGTAAGGAGCAACATTAAAACTTAAAACGAACAGAAATTAATCCGTATCTGAAAGGGGCTGTTCCTTAGTCAGCGCCCTGCTCTAAACGCTAAAGCTTTTTGTTGTTTAAAATGTAAAGTTGTGAGAAAGAGTCAAACTTTAGCGTATTACATTAAAAAAACAAGTTTTTTTAACTGAAAGTAAGGAGCGACATTAAAACTTAAAACGCATAGAAATTACTTCGTATATGAAAGAGGCTGCTTCCTCATCAACGCCCCTCTCTTTACGCTAAAGTTTGACTCTTTCTCTCAATTCTTCTTTTTAAAATCAGTAAAAAACTTCAGCGTAAAGAGCGGGGCGTTTATGAGGAAGCAGCCTCTTTCATATACGAAGTAATTTCTGTGCGTTTTAAGTTTTAATGTCGCTCCTTACTTTCAGTTAAAAAAACTTGTTTTTTTTAATGTAATTTCTGAACGTTTTTGAATCAATGCATGTTTTGATTTTGGTTCTCCGCAGAGGAATAATCAAAAGGAAATTTGCATATTTTTTTGGGGGGCTAAATTTTCATAATTTTGTCTCATAATTTTGATCGAATGATTCTGAGAAAAAAGAGCGGGGGACGAAGCCTAGTTGCCCTCCGATTTTTTGGTTAATTAAAAAGGCAACTAGAACTTTTAATTTTTTACGACTCTTTTTATTGGTAAAAGATTTACGTAACTTATAAATTAGCTTACGTAAAGAACTTTTGTATTCTCATGTTTTTATTACATATATGAGGGGATTCGCCCCATCGTCAGTACCTCGCTCTTTACACTAAAGCTTAAATTTTATCCCAATTCATTAAGAATGACCCCTGAATCACAAAAGCCGTAGAATAAATAGTTGAAATTACTAAAAATACTTTAGCGTAAAGAGCGAGGTATTAGAAGGAGGTGAGCCCCTCATATGGGTAATAATTTCTGTTTGTTTTAAGTTTTATTGCTGTTCCTTACTTCCAGCTGAAAAAGCTTTTTCACATTTATTTTTTAATTGTTTTTTTTTTAATAATGCTAGTAAATCCTGCTCTCCCTTCATGGAAATTTTCTTCTCCCATGACAAATTCTCGATGGAAAGTTCCCCCAGCGTATCCCCCTCTTCTCAACCCCTGCCCCCAACCAAAAAAATCCTCCTGAAAACGCCTGTATACTTCCCAATAACCATTACTATATGTAAGCACAGGTCAAAGTTTGTAACTTGTTGCCCCTCCCACGGGGACTGTGGGGGAGCAAGTCGTCCCCAAAGACATAATTATAAAGTTTTTCGACTACGCTGAATTAAATGGCTATCTCAGAATTTTGATCCGTTGACTTTGGGAAAATAATTAGCGTGGGAGGGGGCCTAGGTGCCCTCCAATTTTTTTGGTCACTTAAAAAGGGCACTAGAACTTTTCATTTCCGTTAGAATGAGCCCTCTTGCGACATTCCAGGACAACTGGGTCGATACGATCACCCCTGGGAAAAAAAAAACAAAAAACAAATAAACACGCATCCGTGATCTGCCTTCTAGCAAAAAATGCAAAATTCTACATTTTTGTAGATAGGAGCTCGAAACTTCTACAGTAGGGTTCTCTGATATGCTGAATCTAATGGTGTGATTTTCGTCAAGATTTTATGACTTTTAGGGGGTGTTTCCCCCTATTTTCTAAAATAACGCAAATTTTCTTAGGCTCGTAACTTTTGATGGGTAAGACTAAACTTGATGAAACTTATATATTTAAAACCAGCATTAAAATGCGATTCTTTTGATGTAGCTATTGGCATCAAAATTCCATTTTTTAGAGTTTTGGTTACTATTGAGCCGGGTCGCTCCTTACTACAGTTCGTTACCACGAACTGTTTGATAGATCAGGGCGTTGAAGAGGGAACAGTATCTTTCATATACGGAATAATTTCTGTTCTTTTCTTTAAGTTTTAATGTTGCTCCTTACTTTCAATTGAAAAATAATTGTTTTTTTTTTATTTAATAGCAATATAACGTCTCTGTAGAAATTTCGAATAACCTGCCTCAACCGAGATTTAGATTTTGAAGAACAAGATCCACAAAAGCAAAGTATTGAGGACTTAAGTATGAAGAGAATGCTATTAAGGGGGAGGGGGAGAGCAGCTTCCCTTATTTAACGAAAGGTCTCTGTTCATTTTAAAGTTATATTACTCCTTAGTTCTACTTGAATTTTTTTTTGTTTATCATTTATCCACATTTAAGATCTATTTCAAGTCATAAACCGTCTTTTTTCGTTTTCTGGGTTATTAAATTCCTTTGGTGTAGCTTCCAGCGTATCCCATTGCAAAGTTTCCTTTTTAATTTTAATCTTGGATTAAGCCTTACCTTAAGTCCTATCCATCCTAAAGGGACGTTTTGGGATCACCTCCTCCAAAATCTGATGAAATAGGGCTTAATATGTTGTTGCGTAAAGTGCAATTAGGAATAGTTGGGCAATGCATCGTGGGTCAAGGTTTCAATCCACCTTTTGCAAGGTCTTCCCCGTGGTCGAAATCATTCAATTGTTTCTTCAACCGTGATCTTCGGCAAGTCCTGGGGATCAGTTTCTGTTTTTCAAGTGACTAAGTATTTAGTGAAGAGCTAAAATATTTAGAATATAAAAGATTACAAAATTTTTCCTTTCCATATTTCTTGATAGAGTGACTTCAAATTGTCAAGTATCAACATTAGATCCAACTAATTGAATATGCGGTAGTTTTGTAGGAGACACAACAGTTTAAATTTGTGTCAAATTTTGAATGCTAAATCCTAGAGGAAAATACCTTCAATCTTTATTTTTTTTAATGAAAGTCTAAGTTCAGAATGTTACTAAGAAATCGTGAGTTAAATAGACATTCTTGAATTTTTGCAATCAAGGCCATATTTTGCGTATTTCATTGGTCACAATAAAAATTTGGCGAAAAAAAAATAATGCAAAAGTAATATGTTCGGTAAGCGTATAGCTGATTTAGGGTCAGAAATAGTTTTTATTTCTTTAGTTTAAATTTGGCCGATTTGGCAAAACCAAAAAATACAGCTAAGAAAATTTTGCAAATAACTATATCTATTAAAGCGCCACTTTCAGAAGGAGGTCAAAGCTCACCGGGTTGCCCAAAGTATTACACGGAATCGATTGCGAATGACCCTAATAAGTTATGAAAAACCCGTTTGGTAAATAATAAAACTCGGAAAAGCAAAATTACAATTAGTAAGAACCAGTGGCATTCATATTTCAAAAGTCAGTTCACCGGACCTGACGTTAACATTCTCAAGAAATTTGAAACGGATTTAAATAATCGCTTATGTACTCCTGGACCGGGTACCTTTGTAGTAAGTTCTAGTGAATCACGTGATGTTATACGAAAGCTTAACAAAACACAGTCCATGGGTTATGATGGTATATGCGCCCTTCATTTACAAAATGGGTCTGATAAGCTTATGTGTCATCTTTCTTTGTTGTACCAAGTGGTTTTTTTCTGCGGTATAGTTCCAGATTCTTTTTGTGTTGGTCTTATTTCTCTGATTCTAAAAAAAGGGAAGGATCCGTCTGAATGCTCATCGACCTATCGACCCTATAACTGTTTCAAGCATTTTTGCAAAGGTGTTTGAATTACTTATAACTAATAACCTACATTCTATCTGTTACAAGCCTCCTCACCAGTTTGGCTTCCAGCCTAAGCTTGGTTGCTTCCATGCTCTAAAATGTCTGTGTAATTTGTTGATCGATGCAGATAAATCCGGTGGTACTCTAGCGCTTGGAACATATGATGTTAGTAAAGAATTTGATTCGTTGTTGCATCCCCAAGCAATGAATGAGCTTTTGAACCGTGGTGTATCGCTAGACTTTTGACATCTTTTGTACATGTACCGCCATATGAAAGCAAAAATACGTATATCTGGAAGCAATTTACTGACTGATGATATACCAATTCATATCGGGGTTAAGCAGGGTGCAGTTACTTTTCCCACAGTTTATAATAATGCAACGCTTCCAGATCAGTGCCAACTTTCTTCGTGATGTATATATAAAGGTGCTGATTTGTCGATATTATGTTATGCAGACGACGTTTTTAATATTAGTAGGACCACCAGTGGGCTAGAAAAATGTTTTTTGGAGATATGTAAAAACTTCAGTGATATTGGACTTTCCCTAAATGCTGAAAAATGTGATGTTTTGATTTTTAATGAAATAGATGCGACTAGATCAGATGATATATCTAAAGATCTGAATGGTACAGAAGTAAAGCTTTGTATTAAGTTGAAATATCTTGGCCTTCCTATTGGAAAAAATCTGAAGAAAACCAGGCTATTAATGCTAGAAAGTATGGAAACGAAAGTCCGTCGTGCATATGGTATAATTGGTAATTCTCAGTTTCATTTGAATAGAGCCCATCTTGCGAGGATTAAAATATTGTCGTCCTGCTACATATTCTGTATTTAGTACCGTTTTACCCTATATTTAGTGAATCTGACCATTTTAGGATGAAGCGCCTTTTCTTCATATTTGCCAAGTTTCCGTTGCGAGTTCCTCCGTGGACCCGCGACTCCTATTTGATGAAAAAATATAGCTTCTTTCACCCGTGTTCTAAGTTAGCCGAGCTGAATGTACACATGTGCAATAAGCAAACCGGCCATGAATGGCAAAGTGTTGTTTTTTGACGTGAAATTATTTTCGTTTGTATTTTAGAATGTAATTACGATATGTTGTTTCTTTCTCCCCTTTTTTCCTTTTTTTCAATACACTCCATCACTTAATTATTTTGTATGATGGGTTATAAATTAATACATACATACATACAGTACGTGGCTTTTGTTTTAGCAGAATTTATAAAATATACTGCTGAATTTTGGAGCTTCACAGCTGGATCTTAGAATTGAAATTGAACCGAAATTTTGCTATCATTGAGATTTCAATGTAGCTACTCCATTTTTTTTATTCAGTATAATTTTGAACTTTTGGTCCAAAATTCTCTAAATTCCGAACAGTTGAGGTTGCTGCCCCCATTGAGATACTCTATGCATTACAAAGAAGACATAAAGCAGAATCGACTTCCATTATCGTACATTTTGATTTTAATTGTTCAATCTTGTTCTGGTTAAAGCATCTAACCTAATCCTAATTCAAATGCTATAAGTCATTTTTAAAGAGTTGGTGTGTTTTGTTTTTCTTTTCTTCCTTTTCACCCGAGAAAATTTAGGCTGAACTTTTTTGTGTCCTGCTTTTATGTGTTCTCGAATTTTCGTGAAGTTATTAAGTAGCAGGTACTTTTAAGATCTTAAAAGGTTTATACTGATTTGGTTTTTTGTTTAGATTTGAATGATATATCACTTTGGGTGTTTTGGTGAGATCCAAAACTCCTCAGTATCAGTCAGCAGCGCACCAAAAGTTTTTTGCCGGCGCTACCATTTCCTCTAAAAATAAGCTTTTCGCCTCCGAAAAAATAAATACGGAGCATCGGGGTCTACTATCTTGAACACTTTCTTTATTGGGTAAAATATCAGCTGTAAGAAACTTTAAATAAGGATAAACTTTAGGAACTTAAAATAAAGGGAAGTCTTTGTTTAATTTTACAATTCTTATAATATTAATTAGTTGCCTTTGCTTAGGGTAATCATTAATTTGCAAACCATTTCAGTATTTCTTTTTCATAATTATTTGCCCAAAGTATTTTCGAAAACACAAAGTTTTGCTCATTATGTTTCCAAATTGCAGTTTGGCAATGGAGATTCTACCAAAGCGCCAAATTTCAAAAAAATCAGAGGCTATACGTTTAAAGGACTAAAAGGACTTAAGGACCCGTGAAAGGACTTGCTGTTAGTCCATATACCTCCCTACAATTTTTGGAACTGGAACTTTGAAGTAGTGTAAGTAGCATCAAAGTCAGAACCCTTGGTTACAAATACCTTTCAGTCAAAGATTGACCTTAATCAGTAATGCTCTTTAGACTTTGCAAAACTTGTTTTTATAAGCTAACACCCGAGCTTTGGGTCTGGAATCAGACAATAAACATTTAGCCTATATCAGATCCTTATTTGGGATGATATAGCATGTGCTTTGTGTTTTGGCTATGATCCATGAAGTGAGAATGGTGAATATTTAATGGCTTGCCTCTTTTGAAGGAAACATACTAACAAAAGTGGGGTAAAATTCAAGACAAGTTAATTTTTGCTGTCTTGGAAAAGTTTTAGGTTGGGAAAAAGAAATTTTGGGGATAGATCTTAAAAATGAAGTTTGTTCTGGACATTTGTTTTATAGTATATACTTTGGTAAAATTCTAGTTAATTGACTTCTTGCTTTCTCAGAAAGGGTTTAGGTTAGGAAAATGAAACTTTCAGGGATGGGTCTACAGGCTAAAGTATGTCCCAGGAAGGTATTTTAAAGTATGCACCTCCACTTCTTCTCCCTCTAGAGGGCCCTGAAATTTGCCTGCATGACAGGTCTATACCTATTGAAATTTTGACAAAATAACATTTTGCCTTAATTTTCAGTTACTAGTTACTTTCTCTCTGTCTTTAGTTCTGAAAATGCAATTCCTGTTATTTGAATAGAATTTGAGCCATATCAATGTTTTTTTCAAAATTTAGGAAATGTATTTGCATATCTTTAAAATCTTATAAAATGAAATTGAGCAAAGTTATGAAGCTGAAAACAATTTTGTTGTAATTCAATTAAGCAGAAGATCTGTTTTGCTAGGTTTCACTTTTATAACACACATATTTTTAAAGGTCAGGGCCCTCTAGAGGGAGAAGGAGTAGAGGTAGTTTCTTCAAAATACCTTCCCATGACATACTTTAATTTGTAGATTCATCCCTGAAAGTTTCATTTCCTTAACCTAAACCTTTTCTGAGATAGCAAGAAGTCAATTGACTAGAATTTACCATTACTTGAACTCCTTTTCCCTCTAGGCACTAACCTTTGACAACCTTTAAAACCTGTGTTATAAAAATGAAAACCCTGAAAGATAAGCCTATATCTTCTACTTAGTAGGATATTTAACTTGAAGTTCTAGTTTAGCTTATCTAAGAAAAGGGGGAGCTTTTTCACAACTTTGGGCAGCTCAAATTCTTTTGCAAAAAAAGCCAAAGTTTTGTCTGATCCTGATTGCATAAATTAGGCTGAGGCTACTTACTGGTTCAGATGTCACCTATCAACAATCTAACAACAAATGCAATAAATTAAATCTACTGCTATTGAAAAGGCAATCCTGATTGTATGTTACTGATTTTGTTCAAAGTCACCCCTTTCTATAGCATGGAAAGTACTATTATCCTAACCTTTCAAGATTACAAATAATAGCTTGTCTAGAATTTGAACAAAAACACTAAGGTAAAGGTCAAGTCAAGCAGCTTTTCAGAAACAGACAAGCTAAAACAATAAAAAAGAAATTTGTAGATTGCTAATTTTATACTCATTTTTATACTTTGGTTGGTATTTTAAACAATCTATCCTCAACCCCCTTGTAGAGAAATTGCCTGTGGATTGTTCTGGGTACCTGGCTGACTGACTGTATTTCAAACAGTAGGTTGTATGAAAAATGTAGTTCAATCTTGAGATGGCTAGGCCAAGTTCTGCAGATGAAGGAGGACAGATTGCCAAAGATTGTTCTTTTTGGCCAACCATCTGGGGCTACATGGAAAGCAGGCTGTCCTTGTCTGGGTGGGGAGGATGTCATAAATAAAGATTTAGGGGAATGGGATCTTCCTGGGAGGGTGTAAAGAGGGAGGCCTTGAATAGATTAGGTTGGAGGAGGAGCATGCATAGCTGAGTCGGCCTCAGGCAGCTTGGTGCTACAGTGAGTTATTAGTAGTAGTAGTAGTAGTAGTATTTTCAACAGAGTTGGAATTTTCTGGGGTATTTTATGTGAGGGGAATTTCCTATGGGGTAGAAAATATCCATGGTCAAATTGTTACCAGAAGAAATGTTCCATAGGGAAATTTTCACTAACAGAAACTTTCCATCATGGGGGATTTTGGGAAACATTTTTTACACAGAAGGGGGGCAGATTCCTCCTTGAAATTAAGAAGGATCAGAAGTTAAAAAAACATGTCTCTCATGAAATAAAAGTATATTAGGGAGTATTTTTAAGATGAAATTGTAAGCAAGAAATTTTCTGTAGGGGGGGGGGAATTCTTCTCCATAGAAGGATTTTCTATGCATGAGGGGGGGATTTACTGGCTTTATTTGGAAATTGGTCTGAATTCATAGGTATTGCAATTGCACTGCCTAAGTAAAGAGTGTGTGGGCACTATATATATATATATATATATATATATATATATATATATATATATATATATATATATATATATATATATATATATTTATATATATATATATATATATATATATATATATATATATATATATATATATATATATACATATATATATATATATATATATATATATATATATATATATATATATATATATATATATATATATATGGGTTGGGAGAGGAGCTCCTCTAAACCCCTGTACTCTTATAACTGTAGACTCATAAGCCCCTTTGAGTATCTCAATCAGTTTTGCTGGGACACCGTTTTCCACCATGAACTTCCAGAGCTTGGTCCTGACAAGGGAGTCAAAAGCAGCAACAAAACTGATGAAGCTGATGAAAGAAGACATTTGAAATCTCTTGCCCTGCTGTAGGATAAGATGGAGGGTAAGAATATGTTCTAGACAACCCCTGGCAAGTCTGAAACCTGCTTGTTCTGGTCTTGTCAACCTGTCTTGGGTGTCCTTGAAATGATCAAAGACAATTATACAAAAGACCTTCATGGCACAGTCTATTAGTGATATACCTCAGAAGTTTGAGCAGACTGCTTTGTCTCCCATTTTATATACTGGTATAAGAACTGAGAGTTTTCAATTTTTTTGTCATCTGTACCTCAATAAACAAGTCTTTCAGCTGACATAATAGTTTGGAGAGGCCCACAGAATATCAGTAAATGATGATGGCTGTAGATCTATCCAGTAGGGCCCCTTCAGTACATTCTCGAAATGGGTAGATCACATGGAACTTTTGTGGGATTAAGGAGCTCAGAGAAATGTTTTTCCATCTCTTAAGGTAGTCTTTTTCTGTCTGAATAAGGCTGTCTGTTCTCTCTTTCAGGAAGTCTGTGGGGATGGGTAACTTGCTTGTCACTTCCCTCAGCAGCTTGAATGTTTTTCTCAGGTTATGTGATTCTGCTGGTTGTTGCATATCAGAAGCCATTTGTGACCAGTATTTCTCCTGTTGCTCTGACCAGGCTGCTTTACCAGCTTTTGAGCATTTTTTGGGGGGTTCTTTAGGGTCACTGAGAAGAGGCCATTTGTTTTCCACTAACTCAATTGTTTTGTCCAAGATCCAGAGCCTTTGTTTCCTCTTGGTGTGACCAAGAATCAGTTCAGAAACCACTTGTGTCAAGACTTTCAGCTTGAACCATTAGTCTTCAATGTCAGTGTAGTCATTAAGGGCCTCAAATTGGTTGTTAAGTTGTAGCTTGCAATCAGCCTTGATTTGTGGATTCAATTGTTTTGATACATCAAACCAATTGCTTTTTATCTTTTATTGTGGGTACTTGGTCTTTGACTGAATTTACAGATGAGAAGAAAGTGATTGGAGCCGTTTTTTGAGCCTGTATCTGCGTCTCTGTAGACTCTTGCATCCAGACATGAGCTCTTCCAACATTTTCTGATGACGAAGTGTTCGATTTGGGCTTTGGTGACCCCTACCCAAAGTGACAAAAGTGACAACCCTTTTTCTCAAGAAAGACAACATAGTTTGAGTGAATTACAAAGGGTCCAAACCTACATTATGGGACAGATTCATTTTTCATGGTTTGGTGTCACATTGGAATTAAACAAATAAAAAGTTTTCCTATATATTCAAAGTGAGGAGCAACATTAAACTTTAAATGATCAAAAATTATACCATGTATAAGGGGGACTGCCCCCTCCTCAATATCCTTCTCTTAATGCTAAAATTTTTATTAACTTTTAAAAGGGCGCTAGCCCATCAATTTCGAATTGAATGAGCCCCTTTTGAAGTATCAATGACAACTTCTATACAATGTGCCTGATATATATATATATATATATATATATATATATATATATATATATATATATATATATATATATATATATATATATATATATATATATATATATATAGGTTTACATGACCACCCTTTCTATAAAAACCTTGTATGTCCCCAAGGCATAAATTACAATTCTTGCCCTGAGGGCTGTGGGGGTTGTTTTTTTCTTCAAAGACATAATTTCTGGATGTTCCAACAACTAAGCTGAACAAAATAGCTATATTAAAATTTTGATTGGATTTATTTTTGGGAAAATGATGAGTATGGGAGGTAGGACTGGTTGCCATCCAATCACTTTTGAATATAGAAGGGCAGTAGCCCTTCAATTTCCAACTGAATGAGTCCCTTTTGAAGTTGCAATGACAACTTCTATACAGTGCCCTGGTATACACACACACACACACACACACGGATAAACACAAACGGATAAAATTAACCCTTGCCCACTTAATTCAACAATCTGTCTTGGCTTTTTTCTACAATTGGCCATGACTTCCACTTTTCCCACAACTATATATATATATATATATATATATATATATATATATATATATATATATATATATATATATATATATATATATATATATATATATATATATATATATATATATATATTAGTAATATAATATATATTATATATATATATTATATATATATATTATACAACATATATATTATTACTAATATAATATATATATTAGCGGGGTAGTCAATGAATTGCGGGTTTATACAAAACGGCGGTTCGCGAAAGAGCTACGAAAACATCGTAGTAGCCTCAAACGGGAAACAGTTTCAAAAATCATTGAAAACCCTAATTTGGTCTGGAAGCTCCGTGCCAGGCCTGTAGAAAGTACGGGACAAAATGCTAGTGATATAGATGAGGAAATATGGGTAGATTATTTTGCTGCTGAATTCTCCCCACCAGATGAAGTGAAAAATAAAAAGTTTAGCGAAGAGCTCGATCAGCTTATGACGAAAGAGCATAATTACCTCGTGATTTCTAGTGCGAAAATAACCCACCTTTGTCAAAAATTAAAGAAGAAATTATCCGCCGGTGCCGACCAAATCTGTGCTCTACACCTACTGAATGGTGGTCCAGTTCTATCGGAGCATTTAGCAATAGCTTACCAAATTATACTAACACATGGTATTGTACCTGACATTTTCTGTTTAGGTGTGATCACTCCAGTTTTGAAAAAGGGTAAACCTGCTCATGAACCATCGTCATACAGACCCATTACTGTATCATCTGTGTTTTGCAAGCTATTTGAAAAGCTCATAATTTCGGACATTAAAGCTAGTTGTAAAGTGCCTCCCCACCAGTTTGGATTCCAAGCTGGCTTAGGATGTGCCCATGCCTTGCATGTAGCTGCAAATGTTCTACTGGATGCCCACATTTCGAAAGAAAGCCTAGCTATAGGTGAATATGATGTACGGCGGGCTTTTGATTCGGGTATCCATTCTCAGAATATGGTTGAGCTGAGAAAGTCCGGAGTTGACCGTGCTATTGTCAAACCCTTGAACGACATGTATAGTAGGCTCAAGGTCCGTATTAAACTGTCAGGTAAATTAAGTCGTAGGTTTGCTGTGGTGAAGAAAGGTATAAAACAGGGAGCCGTATCATCACCTGATCTGTTCAACAACAGCATATCGACGGCCCAGTCAAAAGTGGCCCCTTGCTGTATTTTTAAAGGCATTGACGTGTCCCTAGTTGGGTTTGCAGATGACCTTCTAAACTTTTCAAGAATTTTGTCTTCTTTGGAATCTAACTTTAAAATTTTGGAGATGGAGTATGATGAAATTGGGTTGAGTTTTAATGTGACAAAATGTGAAGTACTGTTATTTAACTGGAATGCCTCTCAACCCGAAATCCAACTAGGGTCACAGGTGGTCATGCCCTCTAAGTCAATTGTATACCTGGGTCTGCCGATCGGTGAAACTCTTCAGCATACACGAGCACTGCTTGTAAAGCACATCGAGAAGAAGATCAGGTCAGCTTATGGAGCTTCGGTTTCCTCCAAGCGTAATCTAAATAGGTCGCTGCGTGCACAAATATTTGTTGCTGTTGCCTTACCCCATGTTCTTTACGTTTCGCCGTTCTGGAAGTTACTTACAAATTCGAATAAAGTAACTATAAGAAGAATATTCTTCAGATACCTCAAGTTCCTACTTGAGATGCCATTAAGAACAAGTAATTCTTACCTAACGAGGCGGTATTCAGTACCTGACCCATTTACTGCGGTGGAAGCGTGTCTTGAAAAGTACCGTGATAGAGTAGAAGCGAGTAACCACCAGTGGACCGCCATTCTTACATAGTTGTATTATAGTTCCTTCGTGATTATTTTCATTTCAAGAAGTTTCGTTGTGTTTTGTATGTGCGTTTTCTTCTCTTTTGTTTTTTATCCGTCTTTTGTTCAATTGTGACGGGTTTTTCCAATATATTTATTTATTATTATTTATATATATATATATATATATATATATATATATATATATATATATATATATATATATATATATATATATATATATAGTGCCCACACACTCTTTACTTAGGCAGTGCAATTGCAAAACCTATGAATTCAGACCAATTTCCAATTAAAGCCAGTGAATCCCCCCCTCATGCATAGAAAATCCTTCAATGGAGAAGAATTCCCCCCCTACAGAAAATTTCTTGCTTACAATTTCATCTTAAAAATACTCCCTAATATACTTTTATTTCACGAGAGACATGTTTTTTTAACTTCTGATCCTTCTTAATGTCAAGGAGGAATCTGCCCCCCTTCTATGTGAAAAATGTTTCCCAAAATCCCCCATGATGGAAAGTTTCTGTTAGTGAAAATTTCCCTATGGAACATTTCTTCTGGTAACAATTTGACCATGGATATTTTCTACCCCACAGGAAATTCCCCTCACATAAAAATACCCCAGAAAATTCCAACTCTGTTGAAAATACTACTACTACTACTACTAATAACTCACTGTAGCACCAAGCATATCGCCCCTGCTCTGGTATGGTTGG
Source organism: Artemia franciscana (assembly GCF_032884065.1). Classification (NCBI taxonomy): domain Eukaryota; kingdom Metazoa; phylum Arthropoda; class Branchiopoda; order Anostraca; family Artemiidae; genus Artemia; species Artemia franciscana. Next base: position 2,738,428 of record NW_027062665.1, read on the forward strand.
GCAAAACGGTTTGCTACTTGTCCCTGTAAGGAAGACCCAGCAACTGAAACGTCATTTCGACACCCTATGCGCCAGCAATAACTCCAGTGGATCTTCATCCATCAATTAATTTTGCAACTGAGAAAAGAGAACATACCATCATATACCTTGAAAGTCTAAGAGAAAAATAAATAAATAGGGACTCACAAAAACCTTTATAATTATTAAAGAATAATGCTTAAATTGCAACTATGCCTTGGTTTAATTACGACCAGATTTAGACTTTCATTTAAGTTCCTTATGCTTCAAACATTCAAAAAGCTTTCAAAACCGTTAAGTGTTAAACTTGGAATATAATGGTTATGCCTATTAAAAAAGCTATTTCTTCTTGAATTTACCATGTCTACTCTCCTTCACAACAGCCAATCATAGAGTAATGGTGCATAATCTCCGATAAGTACAGGTTTTAATGCCTTTTTTGTTGATGTAAGTAAGCTGTATGAGATAGACGTTGAAAGTCTCTTGTGAAATATTTTTCCCAGGGGATCAGTCTTGACTCCTTATCTTGAATTTTGAATCAATTTTAAAAATGAAAAGCCTAGGAAACTTACTTTGCCTTAACAATATTTAGTTGGGTAGAGATGCCCTAATAGTGGATCACAATATATTCTTGGTGGACCCCTAAGCTTTTGTGTAAAATGAAGTTTTGAAACGCAAACCAAAATTCTGTTTCTATTATTTAGCACAAACAATATAGAGTCTAAGGATATATTTCAATTGATAACTTGTCATTATCTGAAGATTATGTATAAATGTTAACTATATCAGATAACTGAGAAAACACTTACTTCAGTAGCAGCAAAAACAACTCATAAACTTTATTTCTATTAAACGAATGACAACTTTCTTTGAACTTATGACTGGCAGGAAAAAACCTCATATAGGCCATTATAGCATAAAATTTATGCTATTAAATAGTAATTTAAATTCCATACAAGTAATAAATCAAACAAAAATTCGTAAGCAATATTTATCAATTAAAACTAAAAAGTCTTTGATAAAAAAAAACATTTACTTGTTGTATTTTATACTTTTATATTTGCCAAAGTTTTTATCTGTAACTCTCTGAAGAGACCATATTTGCAAAAATTTGGCTAAATTCTAGTTTAGTGACTTCTTGCTATCTCAGAAAGGGGTTAGATTAGGAAAATGAAACTTTTATATATATATATATATATATATATATATATATATATATATATATATATATATATATATATATACATATATATATATATATATATATATATATACAATAATAGTAAGTGCTGACTTTGATAATGTATCATTAATTAAAGTGAACCAAAAATTAGTTCCTGAACTTTGTCATTTAAAACTCAAAAGTCTTGACGTTTAACCTTCCCAACCCATTCCTAAATGTTCTATTAAAATTATGTGCATAGATGTTTTCTAAAAATCAAATTATCAGCAATCATTTAATTGACATCAACAACTGAGCACAGAAGATAGCACACACTCCATATCTTGATCAAAAAAGGAGGTCAATGATTTTCCCAGCTTCAGTCTTCACATCCCTCACTGAAATCCTTCTGTGAGTTGTTTTCTTTAATCCATTATTTTCATAATCAGTCCTTAGCAAATAACGCTTATCCCAAGTTTTTTTTGAAGGTCCATCAAAAATATAGTGCATAACTGTTATTCCATCTGTTTACCAATTCTGAAAGTCAAAAAGATCAAAATATGGCTGCTAATAAAATACCATTCTCTTACTTCATGTCCACCTTGATGGTTATTGATCTCCCAGTAGATACCTTGCTTAAAGAGCATACTGTTTGAATGGCAAAGCTTTATGTCAAGATTCCTCCATTAGCTTACTTCAAATATATGTTAAAACATGTTGTTGACACAAAAATTTCCAAAATCTCCAAAACCTACACATTATCAACTGACTAACCAGGAGCAAATTTTCTCTTGTTGTGAAAACCCCTGTAAAGGTCAGATAAAGCTGAAACTAATATTCATCATACATGTACCTTTTCCCAAAACATAGAGACAGTTGAAGGAATACTGAAGATTTTGATAGTTGTAACAGTCTTGTTTACCTATTCTGTTTAAGAATTAAATAATGGGATGAATGACGTGGTCCAACACGACCTGTCAGCAGCAGCCTCGTCTGCAATCTCCAGCCAGTCCTTATCCCAAACAACGTCCGTGTCGGGGGAAGCCACCCCAATGATTCAGATCATTCTTGAATGTCTGCCAAAGATTATTTCTTTGGCCACCTGGTCTCTGTTTCCAAGTTGGAAGGGGATCACAGGTGAGAACATTGCAGGATATGATTCCAGCAGCCATCATAGTGTGTATCCAAGGAACTTCAATCGTTGTTGTTTTATGATTATTGAGAGGGAGGCCTTCTGGGTACAACGCCTTTGAACCTCAGCGTTTGAGATATGAGACCACCAGCTGACCTGTAGTATGTGTCTCATGCAGTGATGTTCGAAAACTTCCAGTGAATGTGTTTTTTCAGCCTTTAAAGGTCAAGTTTCACAGGCATACAGCCGGATCGATCGCACAGTTGCCTTGAAGACGTTCATCTTCGTTTTGATGCTTATTTCATGTCTATTTCAAAACGACTTCTTCATACTTGTGAAGACACCCATGCCTTTCCTATTTGAGCTCTAAAGTCAGCTTCTGCACATCTGTTCAGTATTAGGTAGCCAAGGTAGCAGAAGCCTTCAACAGTCTCAATGGTTTCATCCTCTAGTTTGATATCTGGGTGTTTTGGGGCATTTGCTTTCATAACCTTTTTTTTAGACTTGTTGTTTATAAAGCCAGTATTCTTTGATGTACAGGAGATATTGACCAACAACAAACCCTTTTTGGGTGCAAAGCAAATTCACTATTATTATCTCCAGTCTATTATGTAATTGAACAGTGCTGATGAGAGGGGTACCCCTGACCCAATGTCAGATTCTTTTGTTTTGCCATAGGCAGTTTGTTTGTTTATTAGCAGTTGTATTTATTTAACAAGTTACATGAGTCCAAACTGCCAATGGCAAAACAACAAAATTTGACATTGGGTCAGGGGTACCCCTCTCATCAGCACTGTTCAATTACATAATAGACTGGAGATAATAATAGTGAATTTGCTTTGCACCCAAAAAGGGTTTGTTGTTGGTCAATATCTCCTGTACATCAAAGAATGCTGGCCTTATAATCAACAAGTCTAAAAAAAAGGTTATGAAAGCAAATGCCCCAAAACACCCAGATATCAAACTAGAGGATGAAACCATTGAGACTGTTGAAGGCTTCTGCTACCTTGGCTACCTAATACTGAACAGATGTGCAGAAGCTGACTTTAGAGCTCAAATAGGAAAGGCATGGGTGTCTTCACAAGTATGAAGAAGTCGCTTTGAAATAGACATGAAATAAGCATCAAAACGAAGATGAACGTCTTCAAGGCAACTGTGCGATCGACCCGGCTGTATGCCTGTGAAACATGACCTTTAAAGGCTGAAAAAACACATTCACTGGAAGTTTTCGAACATCACTGCATGAGACACATACTACAGGTCAGCTGGTGGTCTCATATCTCAAACGCTGAGGTTCAAAGGCGTTGTACCCAGAAGGCCTCCCTCTCAATAATCATAAAACAACAACGATTGAAGTTCCTTGGATACACACTATGATGGCTGCTGGAATCATATCCTGCAATGTTCTCACCTGTGATCCCCTTCCAACTTGGAAACAGAGACCAGGTGGCCAAAGAAATAATCTTTGGCAGACATTCAAGAATGATCTGAATCCTTGGGGTGGCTTCCCCCGACACGGACGTTGTTTGGGATAAGGACTGGCTGGAGATTGCAGACGAGGCTGCTGCTGACAGGTCGTGTTGGACCACGTCATTCATCCCATTGTTTTAATTCTTAAGCAGAATAGGTAAACAAGACTGTTACAACTATCAAAATCTTCAGTATTCCTTCAACTGTCTCTATGTTTTGGGAAAAGGTACATGTATGATGAATATTAGTTTCAGCTTTATCTGACCTTTACAGGGGTTTTCACAACAAGAGAAAATTTGCTCCTGGTTAGTCAGTTGATAATGTGTAGGATTTGGAGATTTTGGAAATTTTTGTGTCAACAACATGTTTTAACATATATTTGAAGTAAGCTAATGGAGGAATCTTGACATAAAGCTTTGCCATTCAAACAGTATGCTCTTTAAGCAAGGTATCTACTGGGAGATCAATAACCATCAAGATGGACATGAAGTAAGAGAATGGTATTTTATTAGCAGCCATATTTTGATCTTTTTGACTATCAGAATTGGTAAACAGATGGAATAACAGTTATGCACTATATTTTTGATGGACCTTCAAAAAAAACTTGGGATAAGCGTTATTTGCTAAGGACTGATTATGAAAATAATGGATTAAAGAAAACAACTCACAGAAGGATTTCAGTGAGGGATGTGAAGACTGAAGCTGGGAAAATCATTGACCTCCTTTGTTGATCAAGATATGGAGTGTGTGCTATCTTCTGTGCTCAGTTGTTGGTGTCAATTAAATGATTGCTGATAATTTGATTTTTAGATAACATCTATGCACATAATTTTACCAGAACATTTAGGAATGGGTTGGGAAGGTTAAACATCAAGACTTTTGAGTTTTAAATGACAAAGTTCATGAACTAATTTTCGGTTCACTTTAATTAATGATACATTATCAAAGTCAGCACTTACTATTATTGTGTATATATATATATATATATATATATATATATATATATATATATATATATATATATATATATATATATATATATATATATATATATATATATATATATATATATATATATATATATAGTTTCATTTTCCTAATCTAACCCCTTTCTGAGATAGCAAGAAGTCACTAAACTAGAATTTTGCCAAATTTTTGCAAATATGGTCTCTTCAGAGAGTTACAGATAAAAACTTTGGCAAATATAAAAGTATAAAATACAACAAGTAAATGTTTTTTTTGTTTTTTTTATCAAAGACTTTTTAGTTTTAATTGATAAATATTGCTTACGAATTTTTGTTTGATATATTACTTGTATGGAATTTAAATTACTATTTAATAGCATAAATTTTATGCTATAATGGCCTATATGAGGTTTTTTCCTGCCAGTCATAAGTTCAAAGAAAGTTGTCATTCGTTTAATAGAAATAAAGTTTATGAGTTGTTTTTGCTGCTACTGAAGTAAGTGTTTTCTCAGTTATCTGATATAGTTAACATTTATACATAATCTTCAGATAATGACAAGTTATCAATTGAAATATATCCTTAGACTCTATATTGTTTGTGCTAAATAATAGAAACAGAATTTTGGTTTGCGTTTCAAAACTTCATTTTACACAAAAGCTTAGGGGTCCACCAAGAATATATTGTGATCCACTATTAGGGCATCTCTACCCAACTAAATATACCTTTAACAGTTGTTTAGGCAAAGTAAGTTTCCTAAGCTTTTCATTTTATAATTGATTCAAATTCAAGAAAGGAGTCAAGACTGATCCCCTGGGAAAAATATTTCACAAGAGACTTTCAACGTCTATCTCATACAGCTTACTTACATCAACAAAAAAGGCATTAAAACCTGTACTTATCGGAGATTATGCACCATTACTCTATGATTGGCTGTTGTGAAGGAGAGTAGACATGGTAAATTCAAGAAGAAATAGCTTTTTTAATAGGCATAACCATTATATTCCAAGTTTAACGCTTAACGGTTTTGAAAGCTTTTTGAATGTTTGAAGCATAAGGAACTTAAATGAAAGTCTAAATCTGGTCGTAAATTAAACCAAGGCATAGTTGCAATTTAAGCATTATTCTTTAATAATTATAAAGGTTTTTGTGAGTCCCTATTTATTTATTTTTCTCTTAGACTTTCAAGGTATATGATGGTATGTTCTCTTTTCTCAGTTGCAAAATTAATTGATGGATGAAGATCCACTGGAGTTATTGCTGGCGCATAGGGTGTCGAAATGACGTTTCAGTTGCTGGGTCTTCCTTACAGGGACAAGTAGCAAACCGTTTTGCCCAACCATACCAGAGCAGGGGCAATATGTAGGCCCATTATTATCAAGAAGAGCATAAATCCTCTCTGCTAATAAAGAGTGAGATCAAAGACATAAAACTTCTTATGTAAATGTTATTATTACCATGGATTAAATATTAAAAAAAACTTGCTTTTTAATTGCAGCTGAATCTTAAAAAAAAAATAACTAACCCTAGATACATTTATCAGTTTTCTCCTCTTCTGAAAAATGTATTATTATTAATATACTGTCTTTTGAGTTACCGTGGGTGAAGGGATCCAAAGGTCGAGCCTTTGTTGCTTAGCTAGTGTACATTTAAATCAATAATGAAAATATCACAATTCAAGGTTCTTTTATTATAACAATATATACAAAATATTAGGTAACTCAAGGCTGAGAGTATAGCTCGAATGCAATTGAGCTACCTTTAAGAAACACTAAATATGCACAAAAATTAAAAATAAATACTTCTCTTAACCAAACTTGACAGAAATAAATAAAAAACAAATCCCATGCCGTACGATACCACTTCCATCCTCCGCGCACCATCCTGAGACACAATTAAATTTACAACTTAAAACCAAGTGAGTCATAAGACATCTGGAGGCCTCATGGGCGAACCCCGGAGACCAACCCAATACATAAAAAAAATAATAAACATCCTTAAAAAAAAATCATATTATTTAGATTTATAACTTTCAATCAGCACTCTTTTCAACTTCCGTCTTATAGCATCTATGCTTACATTAAAATCAATCTCATTTTTCAATCTTTCCCAATGTAGAGGAATCAAATACCTCAGGCAAAAACGCGACCTCTCCGTAACTACCTTAGGAGTCCGCAGATTATATTTACCACGGGTTTCAACTTGTGAAGATGAAGGAGAAGAAATAAGACCCATCGATGCAAAATATCTGGGGAGCTATTATTATCATATCAAAGCAGTATTTAATTGAAGTACTAGCTAGGCACCTTAATTCACCAACCATTTGGTCAAAATAACATCAATTTTTCCAAGGGTGATATTTATTCTCACAAGCGTAAAAAGGAGGTTGTTAAACCAAAATCAAAGTTTTGCCTCTCAATTCAAAAAATGTGTGCTAAGGGACCAAACCTTGAAAGTGTGCTGAAGTATATTTTGCTTCTCAATTCTAATCTAATGATATTTTTTGCAGATATAGTATGTCTGACGAAGAGGAAGTATCTTATGATGCAGAAGTTTCAGTTGACGATGTCATGAATTGGTATTCAGAAAGAGTTTCAGAGATATGGAATATGGCCAGTGTTTCGTGCATGGATTTAGGATTTCCTGAGATCCATGAACAAATATTTAAAGTGAATTCAGGTGAACAGTCAAATTCATCTTCAAAATTGAACTCTTTGACTTTTCCACTGGAAGGTGGACCAGGATCAGCTGCAGCAACGCTTTCAACGTCTGCACCAGTATCAACAAATACCTCAGGATTAACAGTTACAGAATCAGCTAATCCTTTAGAAATCTCTCCAACAACTCGCATAGAGGAAATTCTTGCAGATGATGAATTCTACATTTCCAGTGAAGATGAGTTTGAATATAATGATTCCGATTTTGAATTTAATGAGAATGAGTTAAAAAATCAAAATACTGGAATTGTCAATGACTCCCCAAAGACAAATATTAATTGTGTTAAATTTGATGAACCAACGAATAACGATAATGTTACCGAAAAGTCTTGATAGCTGCCCAAGTTAGATCTAATATTTGTGTTGTGTTTACCCAGACTAGTTTGTCAAATAAATTTATACTCTTTTGTTATCATTAGTTTTATATTTAAACCAAGGGTTTTCAACATGTGGGCCCTCAAGGGGTGATAAAAAAGAACAGGAAATCGATGAGGGAAAGCTCCTGTTTGTCTATGAAAAAACGAAAAAAGAATAACCACCACTAATACTACTGGCAAAAATCAAAGTTAATTATAAAAACATAAATACAAATATTAGTTGCATTTATTTCAAGCTTTTTCGTAATTTTTTTTTTCTTTGACACAAAGACAAAAGAACTACTTTTGCCAAACAACACAGTAGGTATGCTTGTTGTTCTTAGTAGAACGTTTTGCATGCTAATTTTGCCCTAATTATTCAATAATTAATGAATAATAGTTCGAATATTAAAAAACGCCTAAGTTTAGGCTGGAATAAAATTGACAGAAACTTTTAATTGAAAGTCCAATAATCTCATGTTAAAAGTGTCTGATTTTATTTCTTACCAGTTTCTTATACCCTTTGGAAGGGACTCAACATAGACAGGACATCTTGTCTTTCACAGGAAAACTTGACGTACCTGTATGCTGCTAGTTTTAGCAATTATCTTCTTGTTTTTATGTTATTAAAGGGTTGAAACTCTTCTCAAAGCTTTAATATGACATTTTCGGCTTGGACTTGATTCCAGCTAGAAACTGATTGACCAAGACACAATTTTTTTTTTTTTTACAGCAAAATATAGTACCTGCCCCTCCAATCCAGGTTGGAGCTGATCTATTTCAGGAGATTGAAGAATTTTGTTCCTTGGGATCTTCATTGAATCTGATGGGAGCCTTGAGTATGAAACTTTCACGCCTATTGCATATGCAGGAAGTGCTTTTAATAAGCATAGGAATGTCTGGAAGAATGCGGCGTACTCTATAGGCCTGAGTTTACGGATCTTTAGTAGTAGTGTTCGATCTGTACTGACATATGGATGTGAATCTTTGGTGTTAACTAAGCAGCTCAAAACAAATCCAGGGGTTTGAGAACAATTGCCTCGGTGCATCCTCGGAATTTATTGGACAGAAAAAATTGCAAACGCTCTCATCCTTGAAAAACAAAACAGCAGCTCATGACCGTAAAATCGCATATGTTCGATTGCGATACTAGGGTGCTGAGGCCCTCCCGGTATCACAAGGTGTAGATGGCAAAAAGCTACAGTAGGAGGATGTCTAGGGAAGGATGTTTCAGCACTCGAGAGGTCATAGTGAGAAGAAGTACCTTCGTCACTTTATGCACCAGTCTGTGTCGGAAAACCTAAGTCTAAGTAAGTAAATAAGCGTTTTGGAATTTTTTTTTTTGCTGAGAATTCCTAGTGAAGGTGACCAATGAGTGAAGTTACTGCGATTTGCTCTAATTGCTTCGGTTCTGGCAGGGATCAGATTTGAAACTATCACTAAACAGGTGAAGCATATACTTAGGCAAAAAACTGATGTAGTTGCTAAGTCAGTTTCTGAATTTTTAACCAACTACTCTGGTTCTTACTTCGTAAGATAGAATTGGCTGCATTTCAGCTAAAATGACCCAGCAAGGTTAAAATGAAAAAAAAGTATAATAAATGAACTGAAATTTCGCCTTCACGGTAGATACAGAAGCAGATAAAAAAAACTTTTGGTCAACCAGCCGCAATTTTTTTTTTCGAGACACTTTAAATCAACTGATTCATAATATTTGGGTTGCTGATGCCCTACCAGATGTTATACTGGTAGATGTTGTATTGGTAGGATGAAGCAGTAGAAAAGCTGACAGAGATATTTTTGATTAAGGTTCACAGAAACATGTGATTTGGCATCAAGCTTAAAACTGAAGCCCTAAAATATAGACGCGGATCCCAAATATCATTTATCATGAAGCATGAACTTTTTTATATTTAGAGTGTGTTTTTTTCTCTTTTTATGACAAACATTTAATCAAACTCGTTGAACGTACCAAGGGATGAGGGGGATGATCACTCCATAATTGGCACAACTCCCTTTGATTTTGAAAACTAATTTTTTGTATCTTCATTAAAAGAAAAAATCAAGATAGACTGTTGCCCTCCTGTATGTTTACAAGAGTTGGTTCCACTGTCCATGGTTTCCACTACTTATCCAGTTTTTTCCCCTTTTATTGGAGTGATTACTATCATTCTTAATGTTTTGATGTAATTCAAGTGATAAGGGTAATTGAATGAATCTTTATATTCCATTGCAGTGGGATGCACCAAGGGTAGTGGAAATAAATCCTACTGTTTGAATTGGTTACGAGGTGGCTGACACAGTAGTATATGTCTGGAAAAATTTGAAGAAATTGGAAATTTAGAAAATTTATCAAAAATTATTATCGATTATTTCATCAATAATAAAAAAAAGGATAAAAAATTATAATCCTAGTTACAATAATAATTTATAGGATGAAAGAATTTCGCAGTTTAGTTTTTATTTTTTCATCCAATTTTCCCAACGACTTTGATCAGTACGTCGGCTTTTTTTGTCAAAAACCACCAGCGACCTAAATAGTCTCGAGGAATGAAGTAGGGCAGACTCACTAAATTCATAGATCTATCAACATACATTTTTTTATCCATTTTACTATTTTTAACTCAGAAATCCTTTTAGCAGGAGTTTTTAGTAGTTACACACAAAAAAATCTGTTCGTTAAAATTGATGCCATGTCTTAGTAAACACACTCCTTTTGTTCACCACGTTTATTTTATTGCACCGGGAACTTACTCTTTGATATAGACAGGTTTAACATGGAAAACAATTGTTCCTCTTCTTCTTTGCTGTCATTTTTAGTACTCAAGTGGCCCAACTATCGTGTCCTATGAAGAAAGTGTACCCTAAAGAACCAGGAAGGTAAGTTTTGGCTCTCTGTACAAGCTCACCTAAAAATTTCTAGCTCTATGGAATTATCTATGGGAAATTTTGTAACGCCTCTAATATAAGAGTTTTGTAATCCACAAGCAACAAATAATTTAATAAATAAAAATAACCAAAACAAAAATTTAAGATCTGAAGATACTTTAATCTTAGAATATTACACCAAAAAAAGAAAGATGAATCATACTATTCGCCTGAATTAAACCTACTCGAACTTCGATTTTAGCTTATTTTTCATTAAAATAGGCAATAGTGAAAAGACAGCAAGTAAACAAAGTACTAGAATCGAATTAAAAGATAAAGCATCTCTTGAAGAAGTTAACTGATGCAAAGTAGTACCCGCACTGATTGCCACAAACGAGGGAGGAGCTACACCTATAAAGAAAACATTTTGTGAGTGACACGCCTACACTGCCTTTTTCCTTATTAAGATTCTGAAAAAGATGTTTTTTCGCTATTTAAAGCACACAAAAAACGCAGAAAAACCATCTGACCATATGTACATACTCAAAACGCTCATTTCATCTACGAGAGGTTTCGAGAAACATATTAAGAAGCCCTTATGGGTATATAGCTTTTACTAGTTTCAGAGGTATGAATTAGGAACAGTTTACATAAAAAAAAGTACGTAGACCTTGAACCTATGTGAATTTTTGAGTGGAAAACCTGCAATCATAAATTATACATATTGTAAATCAAGAGATTTTTTTAACACTTTTATTTAAAAATTCACAGACGAATAAAAAAACACCGACAGATCCCTCCCGGGAGAAGTTGTCTAAAATACATGCCTTTTTGGTTGAAATTCTCCTCCGCTCTAAGAAACTCTCGAGCTGATCACAATGATCACTAAAATTAGATTGATGGTCAATAAAGTAAACAATACAATTTAAAGATAGGATCCACCTTTTTCAATTGTTTTTTATAATTTCTTTGCAGCTATAAAGCTTCAATAGCCATTTCGAGGAAAATGAAAACCAAAACGAGCAGAGATAAAGTTTTAATAATTAAACTTAAAGCAAACTAAAATTAAAAAGAACTACCATATCAGAAATAAAGATAAAAAATACTGCTATAGATGAATCCCAAAATGAAGAAAAGTTAAATCAATAATCAGATCAAACTTAGAACCAAAACGAGCAGAGATAAAGTTTTAATAATTAAACTTAAAGCAAACTAAAACTAAAAAGAACTACCATATCAGAAATAAAGACAAAAAATACTGCTATAGATGAATCCCAAAATGAAGAAAAGTTAAATCAATAATCAGATCAAACTTAGAAGGTGTGGAAATTATGACTAGGGAGAGTGGGCCTACTATCCCCTAAACCTTCTAAGGGCCAGAGAAATATTTACGACTTACTGGAAACGATTTGTATTTCGAGCAGCGTTTTTTATTCGTCAAAACATTGACAAAATAAAAACCCAGGACTAACCTAAGTTTAAAAATAAGAGCTATTTTACCCCCCCCCCCCCCCTCTCTCTCTCTCTCTCTCAAGCTCTCCCAACGCGTTTAGTTTCATTTCTGTTTTATTGAAAACAATAGGTATTTTTAACAGTGTTCAAAATCTACAAAAAAAACACCATAATAATCCAAATTACTCGACAGAAATAATGACAGGACACTAATAACTCAATATAGAATTAAGTTAATTCAGGAAAATCACGGCATTTTTTATTAGTGAATGTTACAAACATAAAAAAATAAATGTATAAAATACTTTTTACTATATATATATATATATATATATATATATATATATATATATATATATATATATATATATTTATATATATATATATATATTGTATTAATGTATATTGTATATAATATATATTGTTTAATTACAATATATATATATTATATATATATATATATATATATATATATATATATATATATATATATATATATATATATATATATATATATATATATTGTACTTTAAATTTGGGCTAGATTTTAATATTCAGTGAAGATTTTCGATCAGCTAGATTACGGATAAAGCTCCTACCTATTACGAAAAAAAACAACCCTTTATCGAGTGAACGAATTACTATAGATTTGAAGTCCCCTTGCCCCCCCTCAACACTCCGTGAAATTTTAACTCTACCACACCCCCTCCTGCCGTTCTAAGGTATCACACATATGCTATTATGATTGCCAGGGTGCATATACTGTCTTTTGTATTTACCTTGCTACTTAACCTCTGAATAGACTATAGACCTGATATGGGCTTACAGTATAAAATCGTTTAGGCGAATTGAGAAAAAAACATTTTATTTCCCCCACTCCCCATGTTCCCTCCTCTGGTTAAATTTGCATTTCATTTGGCCCCCTAACAGTTACACTCCTTGAAAGTTTAACTTAACATCCCAAGCCATTCCTGAGATACTGTAAATATTCTGAACCTGCACCATATAGTATTTAGATTTATCTCCCTACTGAAACTTAATTGATTCTAAATCTTACAGAGGCTTATAGTGCAAAAACGCTTAGGCGGATCGCAGACGCGACAATTTAACCCTACTTCCTTCAGTACGAACCTAAAAGTCCCCTTACTTTCCTACCCCCCCCCCCATATACACATACGAACTGCAATTTTTAATACATTCTCTGAAGTTGCTCTGGAAATAATGAACATATGCGATTTTTTCAGCCTAGGTATGAATATTATATTTGTTTATTTACCCCTTTTTCCCCCTGAAAGTCAAGATTCGAGGTAAATATGAAACTTAAACACCCCTAAGTTTCAACTTGATCTCCTTGAATATTCCTGAGACACTATGGATACCCAGTTTCCTTAACCTAGGTTGATACTGCGTACGAAGCTGCCATAAAAAAAAAGAAAAAAAAAAGCTTTTTCGTCCCTTTATCAGGTTCCATATTTTTCAGCATGAATATATTGTTCATTCTGTTTTCTAGTCTAAACAGATATCCCCGTAGCCCAACGACTCACGACTATAAATTTCAAACTGGTCAATGACAAAAAAAAAGTTTTTTGCTCCGTTTCCACTACCCCTAAAACCCCCTCTCCTTTGGCAATAACAAGTGAGATCTTCTTAACCTAGAGATCAACACAAGAAACTTTTAAGCTAATCCCACACTCAATACGAAACAAGCCTCTCTTTTTTCATTAAGAAATATATATGTCAACACTTTGCAATGCGCATTACTTACGGCCCTTGCCCCAGGGGCAGTGAGTCATATCAATGCCGAAGGCAAGTTTATAGGATCGTTTTACTATTTTGGACAAAATGGCTATCTCTAGGTTTTGCCTGTCATTAAAATAACGCGATCCATTTGCAACGTACGTTAAATTTTAATTGAAACTATGTTTTACCGTCTCTATCAAAAGGTCTATAAAAAAAAAAACCTTGAAAGCGACTGGATTTGATCTAAGCTCTCCAATATTTTCTCATAGCTCTACATAGCGGGTTCAATAGTGAGGAACTTAGTCCTCACTATTGATGACTTAGTCCTCACTATGTTTTAGGATGCTTCAAATAAAATGTCAGAAAACATCCTCGATTATCAAAACTAGGTTACTTCTATAGAACTCACCTAAAAACGTTCCAAAAAAGAAGGGCCATAGATCAACTCCAAGAAGAGGTGCACACAAGTTTATAAACCAGTTGGGCAAGATTGGTGTTATTCGCAGAAATATAATATAGTTCAGCATGTGATCACGATTCTTTTGGACCTAAAACCAAAAATTAGAAGTGTCAATCATAAATTCATCAGTTTTAATAATAAAAATACCAGAAAAGTCATAGAAATAAAAATAATGAACGATCAAAAGCCGAACTGACAGTCTATAGCTAAAATTTATTGTAGTTGTATATTTATTTATTTTTTTCTTCTTTCCACTTTTGTTTTGAAATTTCTATCGTTTCTTGATTTTTTTTTCTTTTTTTATCTCTTTTTTCTTCTTAACTTACTTTTATTAGAGTTTTTAGATTTTGTTTAACTATTCTTTTTCGTTTCCATTGAGGATGTCTTTTTTTAGTATACAACCGAAATACTCACAAGAAGTTCTCTTGTTGTAATATTTAGGAAGTCTCTGAAAATCACTAACCTAAAGCCTTATTTCTTAGCTTTATTATGTTTTGGAGTTTGAAAATGAAACGAATTTCGACAACAGTCATCACAGGCATGCTGTTAAGGCAAAAGAGAGGTGCTCCAGGTTCGACTTTGTCCAGAATCCCATAACTATTTCAAGTACAGTCACGAATTCTAATCATTTTCCTCTTTTTGAGTACATTTACTCCACCCTGCTCACTGACAAAAATAAAAGTTTCGTAAATGATTGAGCAGTTACTGAAGCGTTAGAAGCGAAGAAACGTTAGCAAAACAAAAAAAAAACGACAAAAGGAAAAAATTTGGCAGCATTGTGGAAAACATGAACCTTGTATGCCGAGAAAACTCTTTACATCTAGACCCCCCATTTCATTCAAAAATGTCACCCCCCCCCCAACCTTTGGGAAAACTTAGGTAGTCACTTTTGAGTGAGTAGATAAAAGGAGTTGAAATCAAACATCTACACAAATATGTATGTTGGTCATCTAATGTCATATAACGGTCATTTAACGTAACCAAACGCTCAAGCTAATTAGTGCCATCTACAGGCATATAATGCTTATCAGTTACTTTATGATGAATAACGAACCGCAACTCAATGCTATGGTTAGTGTCATGAAACATTGACAATAAATATTCCTTTGAATAGGCGTTTTCTTTTTTTTTAAATTGTTGATTAAGCACCTCAAGTACTATTTGATCCCATTAAAAAGTATCTTATGCTGTAATGGCAAGCGTACCTAATGCCATCTAGTCATCCATGCTCTGCATAAATTTCTATAATGTCCCTTTTAAAATTGGTAGTCAAGTCAATGTCAGTCATCTAACAGTCAAGGCCATGCAAAATTACATGAACTTTCCTTTTTAATGTTGGTGGTCCCGGTTTTGCTAGTTTAGGCACTTCCAGATAGGCTCTGACGATGAAATTTGGCAGGCGTATCAGGACCAGACCAGATTAAATTAGAAATAGTCGTTTCCCCGATTCGACCATCTGGGTGGGGGGGGGAGTGGGGAGACGGTTAATTCAGAAAAATTAGAGAAAATTAGGTATTTTTAACTTACGAATGGGAAATCGGATCCTAATGAAAATTGATATGTAGAAAGGTTTTATGTCTCAGATGCTCCATTTTCAATTGGGATGTGATCCGGGGACACAGAGGGTTGGAGGGGGGAAACAGTTATCTTGGAAACTGGAAATCTTGGAAAACGCTTAGAGAGGAGAGATCGGGATGAAACTTGGTGGGAAGAATAAGCACAAGTTCTAGTTATATTGGAACGGTTCCGCTCTCTTTGGGGGAGTTCGGGGGGGTGTTAGTTCGGAAAAACTCCCCCCATTGGGGGGAGTTGGCGGGGGAAACCGGAAATTTTGGAAAACGCTTAGAGTGGAGAGATCGGGATAAAACTTGGTGGGCAGAATAAGCAAATGTCATAGATAGGTGATTGACATAACCGGAACGGATCCGCTCTCTTTGGGGGAGTTGGGGGGAGGGTTAATTCTGAAAAATTAGAAACCATTTGGTATTTTAACTTACGAAGGAGTGATCAGATCTTAACGAAATTTCATATTTAGAACGACCTCGTAACTCAGATCTCTTATTTTAAATCCCGACCGGCATAAGCCTCTGATTTTCCTTTTGAATCAATCTATTGATTCTTAGAATTTTGCTAGACATGATGCCATGTGAGCTCTTGGCTCTTCCGGCCTCGTCACAAGTGCCATATGAGCTCTTATTTAATTTAGAAAGTACAGGTTTTCCAACCATAATTCTCACCATCTCCATTTTCTACTTATCCAATACACGTATAACGTTAGTCAATGAAGATCATCATTCATAATTCCTGAGTTTTATCAAGCACGATTTCAGGGTTTAAGCCTTCTGAACCTGGATTTTCGGACCCGTTCTGGCTACACGAAGATACAAAAATAGATACAAACGAATTAAAATACATACGGTTGCAGCCCAGCTCTTAACTCTTTCTCCAGCGTATTTGAATAACACTCGGCGTCCAATTAAAGCAGACAGGAAAAAGCACAGAGAGGCACCAATGGCTGAACAGGTGCAAACCATGAAAAGAGCCAATGGGAAGGGAAACAGAAATCCAGACAAAATGGATAGAAATATTGATCCAGGTATAGCGAATGACTGCAAGCTATCACATGTTGATAAGGAAAATAAAAAACAAGCATATTAACACTGAAAATCATCAAAAAGCTAAACAAAACACGCTAAAAAAGGATCTATAGAAGACATATAATACTTCAACCGCACACAAAAAAATTAAAGTGACAAAGAGTGTGCTTTTCTAGCTATGGTAATAGAGAATACAATTTCTGAGAGGGGGGGGGATATCAGCCATCTTTCCTCCTTGCCAATATGGTTAAGCCCAATTTAGTACATACTTATAGGCAGGGCCAGATAAAGGGCAATTGGAACGACTAGGCTCCGTGTTACCATCAAAATGAGCAAGAAAATTTGATATTTAAAGCAAATTGTCTTTGATGATAAGAAATTAATTATGAATTATTCAATCAGTTAAAATATATTTATTTTAAGTTTGAACTGCTGTATGAGATTTATAAATGTATTCATAAAGATACAATTTATAATATAGAAAACTGATACCCGTAAAAATTTCATGTCAAATTTATTGGATTTAATCGCCATAGTTCTATTTTAGAGGCAGTTTGCACTCCACACGTGAACTACTATGTAGGTATATTTTATTTAAATATATAGAGAGGGCCCCGGACTATTCGATCCAGGCCTACTGATAAGACTGCCGCTCCATAGGAATTTTGACAAGATACTGATCCTAAGCTCGGGATACTGGGAAAAGTATCTAAAATCCTAATTCAAGGTGGTTTCCTCTTGCTGCAGTTAGCATAAGGCCTTAAAATAAGATTTAAACTCAATATTACTCTTCGGGCCCATCATGCCATTTCCCCACAAAAAAAAAAAATCGAGTTTGTCAAAGTAATGAGAAATACTCTTGGGTAATCAGATGTTGCTAATGTTAATAATAATAATCTAATAAAAAAAAAGGCGCAAGCATCTTATAGTTGTCAGCGAAACGACAAACTAGAAAACATATGAAGTACAAGAAAACATTCAGCCGAGTAGATTGGTGCGTGAGATTTAGGATTCTTTGTCTGAGAGGGCGAGTGTTCGAATCCTAGTGTACCCAATTATTTGGTTTGGGACGAGAGTGAGCGGCAAAACTGTAAGCTCAGCCAGAGTTGACCCAGCTCTAAATGGGTACCTAGAGTTATCTGGGGAAGGTAAACAGTAAGGGTGTGCGAAAGCAAAGGATGGTTGTCCCCCAACCCCCCATTGTACTTCCTGGCTGAAGGGCCAAGAAATGGAGATCAACACCGCCGGTACGGACTGTAAAGTCTAATGCCGTATCCTTTACCTTTTTTTTACCTTTTACAAGAAAACTATTTAGTTCTTTCTTTAATGAATCCACATCTTGGCTATTTACTATTGCTGAGGGCAGACTGTTTCATTTTCTGGTTGAGTTTCTCGGTTTGAGAAGGTCCATCCTCTTGTGTCCTTGAAGCACGCACCTTGCAGTTTCAGCTGAACGCCCCGTAGACATGATGCAGTGAGCTGTTGAGCGTCAGTGGGTATAATGACATCATGAAAGTTCCTTTGCATATCGTGTAAGCTCCAATTATTTCTCTACGGTAAAAGTAGCAAGTTAAAGTTGATAGTTGGAGCTTCCGGTGTCGTTCTTCATAAGGGAGGTGAGATAAAGTTGGGTAAAACAAAGATGTAACATCCTGCGTTCTATCCGTCGGTCAGAATCTAATGTTATGGACCAGTTTTTCTTTTTGTTAATTTTGATTAATTAAAAATACCTGATGGAGAATCTTAAGCTACTGTAGACGTATAACATTATCCCACCGGAAGGTTGTAAGTAGCCATAGTCTTTGAAACCCTGGGGACAGTGAACCTAGAAAGTTAAGAGTAAATCAACGGCTTTGACACATATTCCCCCCCCCAAAAAAAAAAAATTTGGAAGACCATATACAGAATGAAATTCAAAATATTTTGTGAAGGTTTTCAAAATGTAGATTTTAGAGGTTTTCAGAATAGAAAAATGAAAAAAAAAAATAGTCTCAGCAATTTTTTCCAATAAGATGATTTAGCCTACTTGGCGTCAGAATCCTCGTAGAAGAAGTTATATGCGCTTTTAAGCATATTTTTTTTATATATATTACTTAAAAAAGCTTTCAAAATTATTTTTAAAACTCCCCAAGTATTTCCTCATATTTGCAATTTTATACACCAACTTGAACATATTCCATAGAATATGCAAACGTGACTGAAGAGCACTCAAAATGAGTCTCATCCCACAACGGGAGGACATCTACGCAGCGGCCCACTTGAGGGAGGCTTGGAGGATACTCATTGAAGCTTGGCGTACTTCTGGAGGCACTGGAGGAACTAGGGTCTCATAAACATAATGAACAACAAACAGAAAATCCTTCTAACAATGTTAAAAGAGCAAAATAATGAACTGAAGCGTTAGAAACATTCTATATTAACAGTGATTTCGCCAACCCTTTAAATTATGAAGCTCTTTCTTTTTATTTCTAAACGAAGAAAAATATGGGAAATTATTAAGTTAAGGTCATCGCTCTGGATTTGGAAGAGCCTTTTGCAATATTTCCGGGGAAATCCCTGAAAATTAGTAAATGTTAGGCATTGTGGCAGAACAATTACAATAATAATTTGTACACTATGGGACCGAATTACTTGGATCAGAGATTATTATTCGTGTAATAAGAATGTTCTTAATGAGAAAATTGCTTGTCTAGATACGTCACGACTTTTGTAAAAAAAAAAAAAGGATTTAATGGTTTTTGGAATAACATTTTCATATCAACGAAGTCATAAATTCCTAGACATCCAATACCATTGTGGGTTTAGCTACCAACAACAATGACAACCATTAACATCCCATTGGAAATTAAGGAAACATTCCCTAAACAATTCATTCTTTCGTAATTTTAGAAATCGTTTGCACAAGAACAGTAGTGATGCCTCTCTGCTTTTAAAGGCAGCCCTACCACTTTGAATTCCAGTCCCGACACTTTTTAAAAACTTCTTCAAGATGCAGATGCATGTTACGTAAAAGGGACTGCTTTCTAAGAGATGCAGGTGTTAATGACATAATAGAGACTGCTTATATCGCAGTCAAAGAATGACTTGTGCAAAGAAAAATGCAATACTGCACAATTCCACTTTATGGCTTTATTAATGAAATGAAAATTATTTCATTTCAAAATTAAATGAAATACTAATTAACGAACATTATCCAATTTTCATATCTGTCAGTTGGATTTACAGTGCACCGCAACAGATTTAGATTCAATATTTTGTACAAAATATCCTATGCGATAATTAGCGTTTGACTAGTCATTGTAAAGACCTTGACCATTCACTCTAGTGTCAAACCAGAACTAGACAATCCACTGTAATTTGCTGATTCTATTAACTGTAAATGTTAAGTTCTTTCGTGGTTCAAAGTAGCATCGAGCAACTTTCTATCCTGCCTGGTTTAAATAAGCATTTGTTAGGCACGTCGAAAACGATTTTTGATTTTTCGTTTTCGCTCTGCTTCTATTCAAATCGATATTTTTCCAGTTCCGTTCAAATGTTCGCATTAATAATTATTTGGCGGAAATAATTGAACACAAGTTATAGATTTATCTTATGTTTTTTGACCAGAAAACTGAGGCCATTCTCTTGGACAATTTAAAATCTTCATCTAAATCAGATAAATGCATCACGAAAAAAAATCAATTTGTAAAATCTGGAGGGAGGGGGGGGGGATAATCAGGAGAGTGAATCAACAATCTAGAATTTTCTAGATAAACATTATGGGTGGCCGGTGTTTATCCCCCCCCCCATGGAAAAGACCCCCCGTGGAAATTATGGCTTTCCAAATTGAATTTTATCTGAGTTTTTTTTTTCCGTAGATGGAAGAAGTTTTGGTAGTTTTGTATTATGTGCCACTCACTCAAGTCTACGCTGTGTGTAAAACGAGAACAAACCGTTTTTTTTTTGGTTAGTTTCGTTGTTACTTTATAAACAAATATGGGCTATAGATTTGCATATAAGGGGGGGGGGTGTGTAAAGTATAGCAGGTCTGCATGCAAAATGTGTTAGGCACAATTATTCTGCATATTATGAAGCAAGAATTGTTTTCTGACTTCTAACAGTCCAAATACTTTACCCCTCCCCTCCCCTTATGTTCAAACATACAGCCCAAATTATATATTTCCCATATATTTTGTCACTTATCTTTGTCTTGTTGCACTAAGCTGAAAAAAAACTAACAGAAACCGGTTTGTTCTCGAGTTTTACATGGTGTAAACTTGAGTGGCGCACAATACACAAGAACGAAAATATCCCCCCCCCTACGGAAATTGGAAAAACACAACTCAAATAAAATTCTCGAATTTGGAAAGCCTCATTTTCCAAGGAGGGAGGGGGGGTAAACTCCTAGAAACCTCTATGAGAACTGACTTGCAAAAACGTTATTATCTTTGATAAGGTAGAAAAATAATTCAGGACAAAGATGTTTGAGAACTAATTTGCAATATGAGTTTCCTATTGGGAATTTGGGACAAAATAAAACCCTGTGCTGCATTTTACTTTACTCCCTTTTTTCTTCTCCTGCCTATAAATACGCTTAGTATATTGATAATATGGGGAACTCGAAATCGTCTGAAAAAAAAATCCAATATTAGTTCCAAAACAAATCTTTTTTTTTTTGTGAGATCAACCAGCAATACTTCAAACAACACTGGATTGTTTTGGAATAAATTCGCTGCATTTTATTTGCCACTTTTTTTCATTTTGAGGGCCAGATTTAAAAAACATTTTTGCCAAAAGACCATAATGCTTCGATTCATGTGCATCATCTCTTTTTTAGCCTATATTCTAAATAAAAACCTCGTCCTACCTATTTATTTTAATCAATAGAAAAGAGCATGCATACTTTAAGAGAATTGGAAGGTAGATCCAAAGTTCAAAAAATCAAAATTTAAGCTGTTTTCCTCACTCAGCTGGCTGGGGCTGCACAACCTAGTTATAAGTAATTTGAGCTATAGCACGACAGTTTCTGAACATTTCTTTTTCTTAAACCAAAAATTTTTTATTGTTTAAAATTCAAAATGAAAGCAAGACAGTCAAGACATTACAAGTTAAACGGGCGTGAAATATGTCACGACCCTTCCCTCGCCTTCTTATTTCTTGTTAGTGCTGCAAATTGTTTTACGCAAAAACGATTTTTTTTTTATTAGGCTACAGAGATAAGATATAACTGAACCGTACTCTTTATTTTGCCATTCAGACAGAATGCCCTCAAACAAAAAAAAAGGATATTTTGCATTAAAAATGGCTGGCTTAAAAAAGATGGCTAATATTGCATCTTTTGACATAACATTAGTTTTTGCAAAAAAGGATACAATATGTATGTCACAAAGACAGCTCCTAGAACTTGGTAGTTGTACTTTTCCTTGTAATTACTAAGAACTTTCCCTAAATTTTTGGCATCATCTATGTCTCGAGGTAATTTCACATATCGTTGTTCAGATCTGAAAAAAAAAGGCACAATTATAAACATGTTAATGTAACACAACTTATTATATATCTATCTATATATATAAAAATAAGTCGTCTGTGGGTTATGTCTGTCGAGTGACGTCATGTCATCATATCATCATGAAGTTAGTTGTCATGTTTGTTATGACGATGACGTCATTAAAGGTATTTAAGAAAATCGTTCAAAGACAAATTTTTAATTGTAAGAAGATCGTGGACGGAAAAATGTTTAATTGTAAAATAACTGAAGAACCTACAATGGCAACAGCCGAGGAAGCTGCTCAAAGAGTCTATGCCAAAAAACTTGCAGCTGATAGAGAAAGTAAGAAAAGAAAGCGTGCCGAGGAATCACAAGAACAGCAAGAAAACAGGCTTGCGGCTGATAGAGAAAGTAAGAGCAGAAAGCGTGCCGAGGAATCACAATATATATCTATATCTATAAAAATAAGTTGTTTGTCTGTCTGTCGACTGACGTCATGTTTGTGTCGACTGACGTCATGTTTGTCGACTGACGTCATTATAAGGATTGAGCTGTATGTCGTCATGAAGTTGTTTGTCGTCTGACGTCATGTTTGTCGACTAACGAAACTACAGACCGGGACACCGGGACACAAATGACGTGTTATGTCTGTTATAACGTAATAGAGGCAACAATCTTGACAGGGCCTTTTGAGGGTGAGGCTTTTCTTATTCCACGCATTCTCATGATTCCAATGGATCTGCCTTTTCAATCTAAAAGATTGCAATTCCCAATTTGATTAGCATATTTAGTTTTCAGTCCAGAACCACTAAAGCTATTACGTAAATATCAAAAATATTTATGTTGTCTGAGCAATAATTTTTAGTTTTTATTTCAAAATAGAAAATTACCTGACAATTTTAGAATTATATCTATCTATATATATAAAAATAAGTTGTCTGTCTGTCGATCAGGTGACGTCATGTTTCTGTGTCGACTGGCGTCATGAAGTTAGTTGTCGTCATTTTTGCTATGACGGTGACGTCATTAAAGATATTTAAGACATATATGTTCACGTAGAAATCTATTAATGTTTAAGTTTAAAATGACTGATGAACTTACAATGGCAAAAGCCGATGAAGATGCTCAAAGAGTCTATGCCAAAAAACTTGCTGCTGATAGAGAAAGTCAGAAAAGAAAGCGTGCCGAGGAATCAAAAGAACAGCAAGGAAACAGGCTTGAGGCTAAAGAACGCAAAACCGCGCAGATAGATGAAGATCCACCTGGACAGCGAGAGTCAAAACATATCAAAACTGAAAATGATAGCGATGATGATTGGGTTTGGGATCTTGACTTGGATAAGGTCATCAATGCCTACCAGATTTTAGTTAAAAAAACAAAGGTTCCGGGATATGTATTTCATAGTGAAGCTGAAAAATAAAGAAGAAAAAGAAAACTGAAAAAAACTAAAAAATACTAAAAAGAAAAAACACTCAAAGAGAAATTACAGACCGGGACACAAATGACGACCGGGACAGAGGGAATATAAATAACGACCGGGACACTCAAGGAGAAATTACAGACTGGGATACCGGGACACAAATGACGACCTGGACACAGGCAATATAAATGACGACCAGGACACAGGTATTTAAGAATATCGTTCAAAGACAAATTTTTAATTGTAAGAAGACCGTTGAAAGAGAAATTTCTAATTGTAAAATGACTGAAGAACCTACAATGGCAACACCCGAGGAAGCTGCTCAAAACGAATGTATTCACGCCGAAGTAGCTGAGTTGGTAAAGCGTTATGTTTCAGGTTCTAGGTCCGAGAGGCTCCAGGTTTGAACCTTGGCTTTAGCATTAATACAAAAGAAGAAAAAAACTAAAAAAGGTAAAAACTACAAAAAAACTAAAAAGAAAATATATATATATATATTTATATATATCATCTTTTCCACAAAAATAATAATTTAGTGCTTCTGCTTAAAAACAGCAATCGAATTGATGCCTCCTGATACGCAACTATCAACAAAGTGGCAATCGTTGTGGTCGGTGATCAGTTCTTACCTCGAGATAATATTCTTTATAGGCGAAACAATCAGTTGACAAGAATTGCTTAAACTAATAGATGCTACGATGCCCTACAATATCCTGACGAATATAAATGACGCCCGGGACACTCAAATAGAAATCACAGACTGGGACACCGGGACACAAATGACGACGGGGACACAGGGAATATAAATGACGACCCGGACACAGGGACACAACTACAACGGGGACGCCGGGGGGCACAGGGGGATATAAAAATGACGACGGCAACAAAGGAAATGGTCGATTAGCAATCACCATCAACAAAGCTCAAGGGCAATCAATAGAATCATGAGGTATAGATCTGAATACGGATTGTTTTCCCATGGACCATTATGCGTTGCATGTTCAAGAGTCGGTAAACCTGACAATTTATTTATATGCACAGACGATGGGACAGCAAAGAATGTTGTATATTCGCAAGTTTTACGTAGTTAAAATATATATATGTATATATATATATATATATATATATATATATATATATATATATATATATATATATATATATATATATATATATCCGATGAAGATGCTCAAAGAGTCTATGCCAAAAAACTTGCTGCTGATAGAGAAAGTCAGAAAACAAAGCGTGCCGAGGAATCAAAAGAACAGCAAGGAAACAGGCTTGAGGCTAAAGAACGCAAAACCGCGCAGTTAGATGAAGATCCACCTGGACAGCGAGAGTCAAAACATATCAAAACTGAAAATGATAGCGATGATGATTGGGTTTGGGATCTTGACTTGGATAAGGTCATCAATGCCTACCAGATTATAGTTAAAAAAACAAAGGTTCGGCGATATGTATTTCATAGTGAAGCTGAAAAATAAAGAAGAAAAAGAAAACTGAAAAAAAAAAAAATGTAAAAAACTAAAAAATACTAAAAAGAAAAAACACTCAAAGAGAAATTACAAACCGGGACACAAATGACGACCGGGACAGAGGGAATATAAATAACGACCGGGACACTCAAGGAGAAATTACAGACTGGAATACCGGGACACAAATGACGACCGGGACACAGGCAATATAAATGACGACCAGGACACAGGTATTTAAGAATATCGTTCAAAGACAAATTTTTAATTGTAAGAAGACCGTTGAAAGAGAAATTTCTAATTGTAAAATGACTGAAGAACCTACAATGGCAACACCCGAGGAAGCTGCTCAAAACGAATGTATTCACGCCGAAGTAGCTGAGTTGGTAAAGCGTTATGTTTCAGGTTATAGGTCCGAGAGGCTCCAGGTTTGAACCTTGGCTTTATATATATATATATATATATATATATATATATATATATATATATATATATATATATATATATATATATATATATATATATATATATATATATATATATATATATATATATATATATATATATATATATATATATATCTTCTATATATATAAAAATAAGTTGTCTGTCTGTCTGTGGATGGATCAGGTGACGTCAAAACTGAAAAAACTAAAAAAAGGCAAAAACTACAAAAAAAACTAAAAACTAATAAAAAAAATAAAAAAGCTAAAAAACTAAAAAAACTAAAAAAAGGCAAAAACTACAAAAAAAACTAAAAACTAATAAAAAAGCTAAAAAACTAAAAAAACTAAAAAAAAGGCAAAAACTACAAAAAAAACTAAAAACTAATAAAAAAACTAAAAAAGCTAAAAAACTAAAAAAACTAAAAAAACTAAAAAAAGGTAAAAAACTAAAAAAACTAAAAACTAAAAAAAACTAAAAAAAAAGGAAAAAACTGAAAAATAAGCTAAAATAAAGGTAAAAACCAATAAAAAACTAAAAAAAAAACTGAAAAAACTAAAAAAAGGCAAAAACTACAAAAAAAAAACTAAAAACTAATAAAAAAAGTAAAAAAGCTAAAAAACTAAAAAAACTAAAAAAACTAAAAAAAGGTAAAAAACTAAAAAAAATAAAAAATAAAAAAAAACTAAAAAAAAGGAAAAAACTGAAAAATAAGCTAAAATAAAGGTAAAAACCAATAAAAAACTAAAAAGAAAAAAAGGAAAAAACTAAAAAAAATTTTCATCTAAAAAACTAAAAAAAACTAAAAAAGGTAAAAACTAAAAGAACTAAAAAAGAAAAAAATAAATGACGAAACTCAAAGAGAAAGCGACCAGGACAAAAGGAATGTTCGACTAGCAATCAACAAAGCACCGGGACACAGGGAGTATAAATGACGACCAGGACATAAGTAAAAAAAAAAACCATCTATATATATAAAAATAAGTTGTCTGTGGATCTGTGGATCGTGGATCAGGTGACGTCACCTGAAAAAACTGGATCAGGTGACGTCAAAACTGAAAAAACTAAAAAAAGGCAAAAACTACAAAAAAAACTAAAAACTAATAAAAAAAATAAAAAAGCTAAAAAACTAAAAAAACTAAAAAAAGGCAAAAACTACAAAAAAAACTAAAAACTAATAAAAAAGCTAAAAAACTAAAAAAACTAAAAAAAAGGCAAAAACTACAAAAAAAAACTAAAAACTAATAAAAAAAATAAAAAAGCTAAAAAACTAAAAAAACTAAAAAAAATAAAAAAAGGTAAAAAACTAAAAAAACTAAAAACTAAAAAAAACTAAAAAAAAGGAAAAAACTGAAAAATAAGCTAAAATAAAGGTAAAAACCAATAAAAAACTAAAAAAAAAACTGAAAAAACTAAAAAAAGGCAAAAACTACAAAAAAACTAAAAACTAATAAAAAAAAGTAAGAAAGCTAAAAAAACTAAAAAAAATAAAAAAAATAAAAAAACTAAAAAAAGACCAGGACATAAGTAAAAAAAAAAAATTAACAAAACTAAAAAGAAGGTAAAAACTACAAAAAAACTAAAAAGAAAAAAAAACTAAAAACTAATAAAAAAACTAAAAAATCTAAAAATCTAAATAAACTAAAAAAGAAAAAAAAAGGAAAAAAATAAAGGAGAAAGACAAAACTAAAAAACGAATGTATATACAGACCGGTACACCGGGATACAAATGACGACCGGGACACAGGGAATATAAATGACGACCGGGACACAGGGACACAACTACAACGGGGACACCGGGGGAAACAGGGGGATAGAAATGACGACCGGGACAAAAAAACTAAAAAGAAAAAAAAACTAAAAACTAATAAAAAAACTAAAAAATCTAAAAATCTAAATAAGCTAAAAAAGAAAAAAAAAGGAAAAAAATAAAGGAGAAAAACAAAACTAAAAAACGAATGTATATACAGACCGGGACACCGGGATACAAATGACGACCGGGACACAGGGAATATAAATGACGACCGGGACACAGGGACACAACTACAACGGGGACACCGGGGGAAACAGGGGGATGTAAATGACGACCGGGACACCGGGACAGGGAATGGTCGATTAGCAATCACCATCAACAAAGCTCAAGGGCAATCATTAGAATCATGAGGTATAGATCTGAATACAGATTGTTTTCCCATGGACCATTATATGTTGCATGTTCAAGAGTCGGTAAACCTGACAATCTATTTATATGCAAAGACAATGGGAAGACAATGGGACAGCATTTTACGTAGTTAAAACCATATATATATATATATATATATATATATATATATATATATATATATATATATATATATATATATATATATATATATATATATATAAATATATATATATATATATATATATATATATATATATATATATATCTATCTATATTCACAGGTGGGACATAGGGACACAACTACAATGGCGCGTAACTATTATGGCGCGTAACGACTTACGCGCACGGGGGGGCTTGGGGGGGGGGGGCGCGAAGCGCCCCCACCAACTAGGTGTTGGGGTGGCGCGAAGCGCCACCCCAACAGCTAGTATATATATATATATATATATATATATATATATATATATATATATATATATATATATATATATATATATATATATATATATATATATATATATATATATATATATATATATGTATATATATGTATATATATATATATATATATATATATATATATATATATATATATATATATATATATAAATAAGTTGTTTGTGGGTTATGTCTGTCTGTCTGTCTGTCCGCATATGACGTCTGAATTATTTCATCATATACCAATTCAAAAACGAAAGTATACAAGCTGATGTAGCTGAGTTGGTAACGCGGTATGTTCCAGGTTACAAAAACTACAAAAAAAAAATAAAAAAAGTAAAAAAAAGGTAAAAAACTAAAACCTAAAAAAGAAAAAAAACTAAAAACTAAAAAAAATAACTAAAAAAGGGTAAAAACTACAAAACAAACCAAAAACTAAAAAAAAAACTAAAAAAAGGTAAAAAACTAAAAAAACTAAAAACTAAAAAAGAAAAAAAACTAAAAAAGGAAAAAACTGAAAAATAAAGGAGAAAAAGAAAACTACAAAAACTGAAAAAGAAAAAAAACTAAAAAAAGGAAAAAAACTGACAATTAAAGGAGAAAAAGAAAACTAAAAAAATAAAAATAAAAAAACTAAAAAAGGGAAAAACTACAAAAAAACTAAAAAGAAAAAAGAAAAAAAAGACGACCGGGACACTCAAAGAGAAATTACAGACTGGGACACCGGGCTACAAATGACGACTGGGACGTGTGTGTCGACTGATGTCATGTTTGTGTGTCGACTGACGTCATGTTTGTGTGTTGACTGACGTCATGTTTGTCGACTATAAATGACGACTGGGACGCAGGGACACAACTACAATGGGGACGCCGGTGGGGGCACAGTGTATATATAAATAAGTTGTCTGTGTGTGTGTGGGTCTGTCGGGTGACGTCATGTCATCATGTCGTCAAGAAGTTAGTTGTCGTCATGTTTGTTATGACGATGACGTCATTAGAAGTATTTAAGAAAATCGTTCAAAGACAAATTTTTAATTGTAAGAAGATCGTGGAAGGAAAAATGTTTAATTGTAAAATGACTGGAGAACCTACAATGGCAACAGCCGAGGAAGCTGCTCAAAGAGTCTATGCCAAAAAACTTGCGGCTGATAGAGAAAGTAAGAAAAGAAAGCGTGCCGAGGAATAACAAGAACAGCAAGAAAACAGGCTTGCGGCTAAAGAACGCAAAACCGCGCAGCTAGATGAAAATCCACCTGGACAGCGAGAGTCAAAACATATCAAAACTGAAAATGATAGCGATGATGATTGGGTTTGGGATTTTGACTTGGAGAAGGTCATCAATGCCTACCAGATGAGACACAGGGACACAACTGCAATGGCGCGTAACTAACATGGCACGTAACGACTTACGCGCGGGGGGGTGGTCTTGGGGGGGAGCGCGAAGAGCCACCCCAACAGCTAGTATATATATATATATATATATATATATATATATATATATATATATATATATATATATATATATATATATATATATATATATATATATATATATATATACCAATTCAAAAACGAATGTATTCAAGCCGAAGTAGCTGAGTTGGTAAAGCGTTATGTTCCAGGTTCCAGGTCCGAACCTTGGCTTTAGTATTAATACAAAAGAAGAAAAAAACTAAAAAAGGTAAAAACTACAAAAAAACTAAAAAGAAAATACTAAAAAAACTAAAAAAGCTAAAAAACTAAAAAAACTAAAAAAAGGTAAAAACTACAAAAAAAATCTGAATACGGATTGTTTTTCCCATGGACAATCTTATGTTGCATGTTCAAGAGTCGGTAAACCTGACAATCTATTTATATGCACAGACAATGGGACATCGAAGAATGTTGTATATTCGCAAGTTTTACGTAGTTAACTATGTTCCAGGTTCCAGGTTCGAACCTTGGCTTTAGCATTAATACAAAAGAAGAAAAAAAAAACTAAAAAAGATAACATAGTACAGGCAAATGGAGGTTTGACCCGAAACAAATTGCAACAGAAATGATTCTTACACCATCTTGTAGAGAAAAAAAAAACTGAACAACATATCCATTTTCGCATATTCTGAGTCGACGCAAAATAACCGTGTTTTGGCTTTTAATGCGATTTTTTTTACGTTTTCCGAAAAAAATATAATTTTAGTATCCGACCGTTTTTCTTGAAATGAAGTATGATTCTGATCCAGAATGACAAGCTGAGACAGAAAATGAAGTCAGATTGGGTGTCTGGTGCAAAACAAAAAAGTTTCACTATCATCAATATGCGTTGCGGTAATTTTTGTAAAGACAATCAATCGGCACTTGTTATTCAACAAATCATCGATTTTTCGTAAAAATGCCTGAACTAGGCACTAGTGTAAGACACTTCGAAGGCTACGTAATGCAATAAAAATGAAAATCGTCACATTCATCACTTAGTGTTTTAAAAATTTCAAAGCTTATTCCCAAGATTTGACTGAGAAATCAATTAGACGAAGACCTCAAGTAATGCCAGAAAGTCGAGTAGAAAACTAGTTCCGGTCAGTGACAGTCATAACCTTTATTTAAATTCGCCATCTACCCCGAGAAAAAATTTTATTCGAAATTCCGCCATCTAACAGTCGAGTAATACTTTCCGGTGAATCTGCTAATGTTCTGATGAATGATTAGCGCAGGTAAGAAGTCGGTTTTTATAATGGTGGTTCGGAACTGAATACTTTAAAAGTTGAAAGGACAAATTATTGTACTTTACTGCTTTGCGTCAAATTCTTGGATGTTTCAGGTCAGTTTAATTTATTTGTTTTTTTTTTTTTTTTGTTTTACAGCGACATCTATTGAGAAGACAATCGTGCACAATTTGACTTGATAAAGTCAAATTCATCAGCAGCAAGAGAAAAGAACTGCTCCAGTGTCGAACATCAAAGCTTTGGTTCCAGTATTTGGACATGGTTGCGATTCTACGAAACTTTGTAAAAGGAGAACGATCTGGGTCATGGGAGCTCCATTTGAAGTCTACCTCAGAATGTTACCTTACCTGGAGGCTGCAGGATACAACCACTATACGAAATCATGCCATCTTTACCTCCAGCGAATGGACAAGCTCGAAGATACCCATCCTACGGTCTACCAGGCTTTCCAGAGTGGCATGCATGTAGTAAGACGTTCTGATAGATTCTGGGCTGGACTCTCCACGGATCTTGTCATTGAACAGGAGCTTATGCGCTCTCTTAAAACCTCTGGTGGCCTTACCAACGGCAGCGGCATGACAGAGGCTCAGAGGTCCTTATGGGTTTTGTCGCGACCAGTCTGCTCTACAGTAAACCTTTTGATGGAACGTATCTCACAAATTCTGCACGTTTCAAGCGATCAGCACAAGGAGATGTCAGAGCCGATACAACTGAGAGACTGCAAAGATACGCAGACGATTATCGAGTTTCTGGAAAGGGGTTCACCATTTGAGGGAGATGTTCAGTTAAGAAGCATAGCAAATGGTCTAACTGCCTATCCGTCTGCCAACGTGGATTCTGCCAAAGATGTTGGCCTAAAAGTCATTGACGCCATGTCTGGACAGCTGGTCTCTGACTTTGTGTTTCGACGAAAACAACAGGCAATCCAGATGACGACCAAGCAAAGTCCAAGCGGAGACTGCAAACGACTAGACCCGACTCTTCTTTTTCAGAGGTTTATCATGATCGCGAAAAGGATCAATCTTACGGAAACTGAGTACTTTCAACACGAACTGTGTTCCTACCCAGCGTCACTTTTTGACAGCTCCTGCATGCTCCGGACTGCGAACAAACCAGAACTAGCGAAGGCCATAGCCCAGGCGTGCAACCATGAGAAGCATTCATTTCCCCTCCCCGAAGGCACTCGATATATCCTAGACGGAGGAGCTCTGCTGCACAGGATACCATGGACAAAAAATGAAAGATACCTGGAGATTCTAGACCATTATGCAACTTACGTGACAGGAAAGTACCCTTCTGCCACTATCACTCGCAGAGGAGTCGTACAGTTGGCCGTGAGATCTTCTTCACAGCAGATATGCAGCTCAAGGTGAAGAAAGAAGAGTTCTTATCTTGCAAGAAAAACAAAGCCAGGTTTATCTGCGCTTTGGCTGATCATCTCCGTGCAAAGGGTGTCTCTGTCTCCCAGGCATCAGGTGACGCAGATGTCCCGATTGTGGAAGCTGCTGTTGCCTCTTCACGGTATCACGACACTGCCGTAGTTGGGGACGATACCGATCTATTGGTTCTCTTATGCTACCACTGTGACTTGTCAAGCAAGAAACCATTCTTCGCACCTGAGCCAAAGTCGAATAAAGCTCCCCGAATATGGGACATACACACCCTGAAAGAGAAGCTGGGACAAGATACTTGTCATCTGATCCTTTTTGCTCACGCCCTGTTAGGCTGTGACTCTACTTCGCGAATCCACGCTGTGGGAAAAGGTCTTGAACTGAAGAGGCTGATAGAAGACAATGATTTCCGAAAATCAGCTGCAGTGTTCATGAAGAAGTCCGCTTCGAAGGAGGAAATCAAGACCGCTGGTGAAGACGCCCTGCTGATCATATACGGTTCGTCGAAAGGAGGGAACTTGAACAAACTCCGCAGAGAAGTTTTTGAAAAGAAAGTGACAACGGCAAACTCTTTTGTTCACCCAGAACATCTGCCACCAACTTCTGATGTAGCCAAGTTTCATAGCTATAGAGTTTTTTATCAAGTTCAGGCATGGACCGGGGAGCCTGATCCGGAACTGAAAGCCGAGGAATGGGGATGGAAGAATAAAGATGACTTCTTATACCCATTAACAACTGACCTCCCACCAGCCCCACGTATGCTCCTAAAGATTGTGAAGTGCTCCTGTCGTGTACAGTGTAGTTCAGCGAGGTGTAGCTGCTTTAAAAACGGCTTAGTTTGTACTCCAGAATGCAGAACCTGCAAGGGAACAATGTGTTCCAACTCCCCAAAAATCGACAGCAACAATGATGAAGAGAACCTAGAACCCTAGTCGTTAATCCATTCCAAATGAAGAAGTTGTGAAACTAGTCGGAATCTGATTCTCTATTTTGTATTTTTTATAAGATTGATTCTATTTAATAGACTGTGAAGATTATGGATTATGGACTGTGAACACTATAGGTTGACCCTAAATAGTATACGAAGAGTGTTTTAAGTGTGATTTACGATACTGACCACTGAAAACCAGTTCGGTTTGTAATTCACTTTCCCTAATTATGTTCTAAAAAAATGTAGATCATTCATTAAGGATTACGATTTTTTTTCTGGTTCAGTGAACAACCTAGTTGATTCTATTTTCGGTCTCAGCTCGTGATTCTACGTCAGAACCACACTTTCATTCAAGAAAATCGGGCTACAACGAAAATTGTATTTTTTAGGCGAAAAAAGTCGAAAAAATACAGTTACTTTTTTTATGGTGCTTCTTACGCTAAATCCCACTTCGTTTTCGGTCTCGCCATGTTATTTTGGGTTAGAATCATAATTCAGTTCAAGAAAATCCGATGTCCACGAAAATTGCGATTTTTATTCGAATAATGGAAAAAAATAGCATTAAAAACCTAAAAACGGTTATTTTGCATCGACTCAGAATATGCGAAAATGGATATGTTGTTCAGTTTTTTTTCTCTACAAGATGGTGTAAAAATCATTTCTGTTGCAATTTGTTTCGGGTCGACCTCTTTTTGAAGCTCATTTTCCTGTACTAAAAACTACAAAAAAAAACTAAAAAGAAAATACTAAAATAAATAAAAAAGCTAAAAAGCTAAAAAAAACTAAAAAAAGGTAAAAAACTAAAAATTAAAAAAGAAAAGTACTAAAAAAACTAAAAAAAGGTAAAAACTACAAAAAAAACTAAAAAGAAAAAAAAACTAATAAAAAAACTAAAAACTGAAAAAGAAAAAAAAAACTAAAAAAAGAAAAAAACTGAAAAATAAAGGAGAAAAAGAAAACTATAAACCGGGACACAGGGAATATAAATGACGACCGGGACACTCAAAGAGAAATTACAGACTGGGACACTGGGACAGAAATAACGACCGGGAGATATAAATGACGACCGGGACACTCAAAGATAAATTACAGACCGGGACACCGGGACACAAATGACGACCGGGACACAGGGAATATAAATGACGACTGGGACGCTCAAAGACAAATTACAGACTGGGACACTGGGACACAAATGACGACCGGGATACTGGGAATATAAATGACGACCGGGACACAGGGACACAACTACAAGGGGGATGCCGGGGGCGCAGGGGGATATATAGATGACGACGGGGACACAGGGAATGTTCGATTAGCAATCACCACCAACAAAGCTCAAGGGCAATCATTAGAATAATCAGGTATAGATCTGAATACGGATTGTTTTTCCCATGGACAATTTTATGTTCCACCTAGTTGGTGGGGGCGAAGCGCCCCCACCAACTAGGTGTTGGGGTGGCGCGAAGCGCCACCCCAACAGCTAGTATAATTATAATTATAAACATGTTAATGCAGCCCAACTTATTATATATATAATTATAAACATGTTAATGCAGCACAACTTATTTAAACTCTTATTGACTTCTGAGGGTCGCTTCTTTTCTAAGCTTTTATCCAACTTTGTGTGTTCAAGCCGAAGATGATCAAATAACTTTTTAAAGGTAATATTAAGGCAATTGGTAGTTTTGAAGAATAGACATATGCAGTCTAGGGGTGAAGTGTTTTGAACAAGAATCGTTAGTATGAAGTATGAGTCACTAGAATGACACATGAAGGATGGAAACTGATAACAAGATTTATCAAAGACCGAATAGTAGTATTTTAATTATTCAAAAAATTTATATCGAAATACAAAAAGAAGAAAAATCAGGCATCAAAGCTTTGAAGCCGGCGCTACCCAGAGCAAGGCGTCTTTTGATGTCCACTGAGTGATTATTGTCGCCCGTGATCTGGCTCCCGAGACATGCGAAGCTATCCATCCATTCTATTTCCGCTCCATTAAGATTTATTTT
This sequence comes from Artemia franciscana, assembly GCF_032884065.1. Lineage (NCBI taxonomy): Eukaryota > Metazoa > Arthropoda > Branchiopoda > Anostraca > Artemiidae > Artemia > Artemia franciscana. Next base: position 2,773,804 of record NW_027062665.1, read on the forward strand.
TGGTGGGGATGGGTTATTGAACCTTGACACGCGCATGACTTTTGTTTTATCCTCGTTGATTTTCATTCCGAAGGTTCCTGTAACTACTTCCAGGTTATCTGCTTTGATTTGGAGTTCAGCGACGGATCCAGTGAGCATGTCGATGTCGTCTGCGTATACCAGCTTGTCGATTACAATCCCTCCTATCATTGCCCCATTGGTTGCTTCAACATGCGACATTACACAATGGAGGAAGAAATTAAACACGTGAGGTGAGAGGATGCATCCTTGTAAAACACCAACAGAAGTTTGGAATTCTTCGATCGTTCCCTCAACTGTTTGTACTTGGCTTCTGAACCGTTCATAAATGTTACGAATGAGTGATTATTTAACGAGACACCGTAAAGCAGCAATGTATGCGAAAGGCCTCCTCTCCAAGTTAAGTCAAAAAATTGTTTGAAGTCAATGAAGAGTTGATAGAGGTCCTGACCGTATTCAAGGTATTCTTCTATTACTTGACGAAAGACAAAAATCTAGTTTATCAATGAGCGGTTCGCTCGGAAACCCGCCTGATACTCAGGGATGATGTGACTGGTTAGTGTTTTTATTCTGTCCAGTAGTATCTTAGTCAACACCTTGGCAGATTGGCTTTTCAGGCTGATTGGACGGTAATTGTCACATTCGGTTTTGGACCCTTTCTTATGCAGAGGAATTATAGTAGTAGAACACACATTTTCGGGAAATATTCCTTGAGCCAGGCAGCTGTAGCAATTCTGTGGTAGAGATCTGTCATGACTTCTGAGTCGACTTTCAGGAACTCTGCTTGCAATCCATCTGGTCTAGGCAATTTATTTGATTTGAGTGACAAAGGCAGCTTCAACCTCGCTTCTACGTGGTGGTGTGCTTGGTTTCAATGGGGAAATGGTTAAATTCCTAAGAATGACAGGGCTAAGATTGATTGGGGGGGGGGTAACTTTTCACGAAAATGTTGTTTCCACCTCTCTCTTATTCCTTTTGCATCGTTGATGGGAGTCCCGTCTTTATCCAAGAATACATTCGTTAGTGTAGTTTTGCGGTAACTCTCGTACGGCTCTCGATAGCTCTCGTATTCTTTTGTACACGGCAGAGGTATTGCCTTTTCAGAAGTTAAGCTGGCATTGGTCGCATTTGTTATGTATGTACGCGGTTAGAGCACGTTCGATCTATTCTTTTCACTTAAGATGCTTATAAATGTCTCTGCTTTCTGGGTTTTGCCTATTAGCGATAGCACGCTTGTTTTTACACAGTTGAATGATATCATCTGTGATCCGTGGCTTTTCGGAGCCATTAGTTCTTCCAAGGACTGTCTCGGCTGCCTGTATGAAGATCTCGGTGCTCTTTTCGACTAGGGAGCCTAAATCTATTTCCTCTGGGTTCATTGAAGAACTCTCTGAGGTGTTTGAGAGCCAAATCGAGATTCATCGGGTAATGGTTGCGAGATGACTCGTCTTTCAGAATCTAAGTGCGGAATCTCGGGACTTTTTTCTGGAGTTTTGTTGCCGACTTTAGACGGAGACGGAAAGATGCCATTACCAGTGTGTGATCGCTGTCGACGTCTCCTCCTACAAGAGCGACTGTGTCTAGCGTGCTAGTTTTCCAGCGTTTCGGGACTTTTTGGTTTTTCAATCAATTGATTTCCACGCAACTTTTCGTCGCTCTCTGTATTTGAAAAGAGTGTCGGCCACTACCAGCTCGTTGTCCCGGCAGTATTCCAGAAGGCACTCACTTCTTTCCCAAATTTTCCCATGACGTCTTCATTACCGTCGGAATTCGTGCCCACTACTGCAGTAAAGTCTCCAATAACGAGAATTATGTCTTTTTTGAATGGAGTCTATGAGGCTTAGGAGTTGGCTGTGAAATTCCTCTTAGTCTTCATCGCTACGAGAAGAATCTGGCCTCGTCGGTGTAAAGTCAGGTGTTTGTTTTTCAGCTACCAGATCCTTGATGTAGATAAGGAATAAGGTCGGTCCGAGGAGAATTCCTTGAGGGACGCCACTCAGAACTTGGCGAGGTGTTGAACAGACCTTCTCTCCGTCTGTGGTAAAGAGCCGAGCCTTTTGTATTCTGTCACCAAGGAAGCCCATTAGCCAGTCAACTAGCTCTTTGTTAATGCCCACGGCTGTAGTTTGGAGCGTAAACGACTATGAGGGACTTAGTCGAAGGCTTTGGCAATGTCGAGTAGAATTAGGTTGACAGGAAGTCCTCTGTCAAGAAGCTGAGTAATTAGATCGTAAGTTTCGAGTAGGTTGGTTTCGACTGACTTCCAGGAAGAAAACCATGTGGTTTGTCCGAGATAATGCTGTTGGAAACGAGGTGCATGATAAGTGCGTCGTTGACAATTCTCTCTAAACCTTAGTGACAGCTGGCGTCAGACTTATAGATCTGTAGTTTTCAGTTGTAGACCGGTCCCCCTTTTCGAATACGAGTGTAATATAAGCATTGTGAGGGAACACCTCTCCTGTTGGAAGGAAACTGAAACAGATGGCAAAAAGCAGGGAAAATATCGGTGGCTGTTTCTTTGAGCAGCCTCGAGTGGATTTCGTCGGGACCGGCTGATTTGTTTGCATGGAGGTTTTTTAGCCTCGTTTTCACCGTAGGTGCAGTGATAACAACAGTGCTTACGGGAGATGGTATGTCGCATTTAGGAGTGGGCGGAGGCTGTTGTGAAGACGGAAGCGAACTGGTTGTTTAGTAAGTTTGCTAGTTTCTGGGTGTCAGTTACTTCTCTTCCATCATGAGTAGTGAGGCGTTTAACACAGCGCCTAGGGTGGTCTTTACTGGACACATAACTCCAAGAATTTTTTGGGTTACTCTTGCATTTAAAATTTTGTACAGTTGTTTAGTTCAGTTTCGTAGTCTGTTCTGAACTTGGACGTACTTTTCATAGTGAACAGGCTTATCTCTTTTTTTCTAATGGCACAGTTTCCAATTTCTTTGTCTTTTGATGCTATAAGTCATATACGGTCTTCGGTACAAGAACCAGCCTTTCTGTCACGTTTCTACATTTCTGTCGCGGTGACAGCTGTCAGGAATTTCTCCCACTGGTCGTCGACATATCCCTGAAGTAGCTCATCCCAGTCGACATATCCCTGAAGTAGACAAGTCTCAGCTCCCTTCTAATAGCCTCGTACTCTGTATAAACCTGCCTTCTGCATTTGGTTTTCACTGGACGTCTAGAGGTGATTATTTCTATGGCAAGATGGTCGCTTTTCCTGATTGGTGGGAGATAGTTTACCTTCTGAATCGCCTCGATTCTGTTTACAAATACCAGATCTAATACCGTGGGTTGTTGGGGAGGGCAAAACCGAGTGGGTTTGGTCAATTAGTTGGTAGGCAGAACGGTCATGTACAATCTCAATGAATGATCTAGCTTTAATCGGGATATTGGCAGTAGAGTTGTAACGGTACCCATCCATCCAGATCAGTACTGGGAAATTGAAGTTACCTCCAATAATAAAATCGCCTTTAAAGTTTTCAATAGCTTAACGGAACATTTATGAGAGTGTTCTCAGTCTCAATGGCTTAGGGCGAAGACAGTCTTCAATAGATACAACCAACTCTGAGAGAGCGGTGGTTATGGTCTTCATAAGTAAGGTCAAACCATACAGATTCGATGGAGGCTGAATTTGCCTCAATGCTCAGCTAACGTACTGCATATTTATTTTTGATCAGGGTCAGAACACTGCGTCTGCATCCAGTACAAGAAAGGTTAAAGACGACTCGGTAACCAGGCATATTCATATGAGAATCTTCTAGTCTTGTTCTTGAATTCTTAGGACACACTTCTGTTAATAAAACCAGGTCAAAGTCTTTTTGGTATCCCAGACTCCTAAGTTCCTGTAATTTTTTTGTTAGTTGGTCAACGTTAGATAGGAAAATAGAAGTCTGGACTTAGGTGTTGACTGCTGTTTGTACCTGGTCCCAACTGATCCTTTTCAATCAGCTCAAAGGGGGCAGCATCCGACTGAAAGTCTTGAAACTTGATACTGGAACTGGCGGTTGTGAATGTCAAGGATGTATCCGTTGCAGTCAGGGATAACTCCTCATCATACGCGAATACACAAGAACTTTGCCATAGGTCTTAGACCCTTTCAGTTAGTCCTACACTATGCTCACCATAACTAGAAACTTTATTTACAACGTTATATACAAGTCCCCTATTATGCAGGTTTAGGGCTGTATGGGCACCGACTGGGATGGGGGTACTTCCCTTTGGCTTTGTCCGTTTTTTAACACAATTTGAAAGTCACGGATGGCTAGGGTTATCTCCCCTGTGGCAGTTCTGGCTTCAAGCTCTTCTAAAAGCGTTTCATGGCAGGTATAGTCTTCCTTGACATGTCGTTTCTAAATTATATTTCGCCTTTTTTCTCATGATTTCTGCAGAATTTACTTTTTCAGTGCTAAGGAACTAACCATAAATATGACTGGTGGTGGGCAGCTATCCGATGGCTACACCGTGGATCCTTCTCTGGTGCGAGGCCGGAGTCTTTGTACGTTGGTTACTGAGTCGAATTTTATACCGAAATCTTTCTCTAGGATTGAAAGAATAGCTCTGCTGTTATTCTAGGAGTGTTGTATATCATAAACGATATGACATTGTTTTTTCTATTCTCTCTGTCTTTTTCAGCACAAACAATATGACAAACATCCGACTCTAATGATTGTCAAAGGTAGAGCAGCAGAGAAGAAACTTCACTTGGCACAATTCATCAGGCGTCGTCAGCGCTACACTTACTCGCGAGTGATGATTCGACCACGTTAACTTTTTCATAGATGGTTGGAGCTTGGATCTCAGACTTTCCGCCGACTGTGCAATGGACTGGTTTATACTTTGTTGTAGCATTGCCCACAATAGATGTGATCTCGGCAGCTGAAGCACTGTTGATGTGAAGCACTGTGAGGACTTACTTTGCATGCTGGACAAACTTGAGACAGATTTTCTCCACTCTTTTGTTCAGTAGGTCATATTCAGAGTCAGTTATTTTAGGCAAGCTGCTAAGACCCGATTTTCACAGCCATTACAGTTTAGTGCTGATGAACTCTCGTCTAAGTTTTTATTACAGGTTACACAGTTATCAACGTTTCTGCTTTGGCGGCATTACTATTTCTATTCACACAAAAAGTATATTTCTGTTCACTGTATCTTATTCTAAGACCCAGTTTAGAGATTTTCAAAATCAGTGGGCAGCACCACAAGAAGAAAAGAGCAACCATGTCAGACAAGGTTGACAACTTTCCGGCAACTATTTCTACATAAAAAGAGTCCAATATTGGTTAACAGTACTTTCATGGTGAATTCTGACTTTTTTGTCTTCACTTTGATGTACGGTATGGGAAAGTTATACTTGGTCACTCAGTCCTTGGGAACTTATTATTTCACACCACTGAGTTTTGTTCATTGACTAGCTGCTGGAGTGGCACTTTGCGCCACCCCAACACCAAGTTGGTGGGGGCGCTTCGCCCCCCCGCGCGCGTAAGTCGTTACGCGCCATATTAGTTACGCGCCATTGTAGTTGTGTCCCTGTGTCCCATCTGTGAATACGGATAAAAGAGAAAAGATTTCTCTTTTCGTTATAGATATATATATGTTTTTAACTATGTAAAACTTGCGAATATACAACATTCTTTGATGTCCCATTGTCTGTGCATATAAATAGATTGTCAGGTTTACCGACTCTTGAACATGCAACATAAAACTGTCCATGGGAAAAACAATCCGTATTCAGATCTATACCTCATTATTCTAATGATTGCCCTTGAGCTTTGTTGATGGTGATTGCTAATCGAACATTCCCTGTGTCCCGGTCGTCATTTATATTCCCAGTATCCCGGTCGTCATTTGTGTCCCAGTTTCCCAGTCTGTAATTTCTCTTTGAGCTTCCCGTTCGTCATTTATATTCCCTGTGTCCCGGTCGTCATTTGTGTCCCGGTGTCCCGGTCTGTAATTTATCTTTGAGTGTCCCGGTCGTCATTTATATCTCCCGGTCGTTATTTGTGTCCCAGTGTCCCAGTCTGTAATTTCTCTTTGAGTGTCCCGGTCGTCATTTATATTCCCTGTGTCCCGGCTTTTAGTTTTCTTTTTCTCCTTTATTTTTCAGTTTTTTCCTTTTTTTAGTTTTTTTTTCTTTATCAGTTTTTAGTTTTTTTGTAGTTTTTACCTTTTTTCTAGTTTTTTTTCTTTTTTAGTTTCTTACATTTTTTTTTTTTTTTTTTAGTTTTTTAGTTCTTTAGCTTTTTTAGTTTTTTTAGTATTTTCTTATTAGTTTTTTTGTAGTTTTTACCTTTTTTAGTTTTTTTCTTCTTTTGTATTAACGCTAAAGCCAAGGTTCAAACCTGGGGCCTCTCGGACCTAGAACCTGAAACAAAACGCTTTACCAACTCAGCTACTTCGGCTTGAATACATTCGTTTTGAGCAGCTTCCTCGGGTGTTGACATTGTAGGTTCTTCAGTCATTTTACAATTAGAAAATTCTCTTTCAACGATCTTCTTACAATTAAAAATTTGTCTTTGAACGATATTCTTAAATACCTGTGTCCTGGTCCTCATTTATATTCCCTGTGTCCCGGTCGTCATTTGTGTCCCAGTATCCCAGTCTGTAATTTCTCTTTGAGTGTCCCGGTCGTCATTTATATTCCCTCTGTCCCGGTCGTCATTTGTGTCCCGGCCAGTAATTTCTCTTTTGAGTGTTTTTTCTTTTTAGTTTTTTACCTTTTTTCTTTTTTCAGTTTTCTTTTTCTTCTTTATTTTTCAGCGTCACTTTGAAATATATATCGCCGAACCTTTGCTTTTTTAACTAAAATCTGATAGGCATTAATGACCTTATCCAAGTCAAAATCCCAAACCCAATCATCATCGCTATCATTTTCAGTTTTGACATGTTTTGACTCTCGCTGTCCAGGTAGATTTTCATCTAACTGCGCGGTTTTGCGTTCTTTAACCGCAAGCCTGTTTTCTTGCTGTTCTTGTGATTCCTCGGCACGTTTTCTTTTCTTACTTTCTCTATCAGCCGCAAGTTTTTTGGCATAGACTCTTTGAGCAGCTTCCTCGGCTGTTGCCATTGTAGGTTCTTCAGTCATTTTACAATTAAACATTTTTCCGTCCACGATCTTCTTACAATTAAAAATTTGTCTTTGAACGATTTTCTTAAATACTTTTAATGACGTCATCGTCATAACAAACATGACAACAACTAACTTCATGACGACATGATGATATGACGTCACTCGACAGACCCACAGACAAACAACTTATCTATCTATCTATCTATATATATAACAAGAGCTAAGAGCTCATATGGCACTTGTGACGAGGCGAGAAGAGCTAAGAGCCAAGAGATCATATGGTATGAGCTCTAACAAAATTCTATGAATCAATAGATTGATTTAAAAAGGAAAATAAGAGGCTTAATGCCGGTCAAGATTTAAAATAAGAGCTCTGAGTCACAAAGTCCTTCTAAATATCAAAATTCATTAAGATCCGATCACCCACTCGTAAGTTATAAATACCTATTTTTTTTCTAATTTTTCCTCTCCCTTTTGCCCCCCCAGATGGTCGAATCTGGGAAAACGACTTTATCAAGTCAAATTGTGCAGCTCCCTGACACGCCTACCAATTTTCATCGCCCTAGCACGTCCAGAAGCACCGAACTCGCCAAATCACTGAACCCCTCCCCCCAACTCCACCAAAGAGAGCGAATCCAGTACGATTCTGTCAATCACGTATCAAGGATATTTGTTTATTCTATCCACCAAGCTTCATCCCGATTCCTACACTCCAAGTGTTTTTCCAAGATTTCCCCCTCCAAATCCCCACAATGTCAAAAGATCTGGTCGGGATTTGAAATAAGAGCTCTGAGACATGAATTCCTTCTAAAAATCAAATTTCATTACGATCCGATCATCTATTCGTAAGATATAAATACTCCAATTTTCATGTTTTCCAAGAATTCCGGTTCCCCCCTCCAACTCCCCCGAATGTCGCAGGATCTGGTCGGAATTTGAAATTAGAACTTTAAAGCACAAGATCCTTCTAAATATCAAATTTCATTAAGATCTGGTCACCCTTTCGTAAGTTACAAATACCTCAATTTTCAAAATTACCCCCCCCAATCCCACCAAAGAGAGCAGATCCGGTCCAGTTATGTCAGCCACGTATCTTAGACAGGTTTCTATTCTTCCCATCCAGTTTCATCCTGATCTCACCGCTTTAAGTATTTTCTAAGATTTCCGGTCCCCCCAACTGCCCCCCCCCCCAATTACGCTTGATCCGGTTGAGATTTAAAATAAGATATCGGAGTTACGAGGTCCTTCTAAATATGAAGTTTCATGAAGATCCGATCACCCGTTCGTAAGTTAAAAATACCTCATTTTTTTTTCAGAAATACCCCCCCCCCCCCCCAACTACCCAAAAGAGAGCGGATCCGTTCCGTTTATGTCAATCATCTATCTAGGACTTGTGTTTATTTTTCCCACCATGTTTCATCCCGATCCCTCCACTCTAAGTGTTTTCCAAGTTTTAGGTTTCCCCCTCCCAACTCCCCGCCCCCATCACCAGATCCGGTCGGGATTTAAAATAAGAGCTCTAAGACACGATATCCTTCTAAACATCAAATTTCATTGAGATCCGATCACCCATTCGTAAGTTGAAAATACCTCATTTTTCTAATTTTTAAGAATTACTCCCCCCCCCCCAACTACCCCAAAGAGAGCAAATCAGTTCCGATTATGTCAATCATGTATCTGGGACTTGCGCTTATTTTTCCCATCAAGTTTCATCCCGATCCCCCCACTCTAAGTGTTTTCCAAGATTTTAGGTTTCCCTCCCTCCAACTCCCCCCAATGTCATCAGACCCAGTCGGAATTTAAAATAAGAGCTCTGAGACACAATATCATTCCAAACATCAAATTTCATTAAGATCCAATCACCCGCTCAAAGGTTAAAAATACTTCATTTTTTCTATTTTTTTCCGAATTAACCGGCCCCCACTCCCCCCCCCCAGATGGTCAAATCGGGAAAACGACTATTTCTAATTTAATCTGGTCCGGTCCCTGATACGCTTGCCAAATTTCATCGTCCTAGCTTACCTGGAAGTGCCTAAAGTAGCAAAACCGGGACTTTAGGTTTTCCCCCTCCAACTCCCCCCAAGGTCATCAGATCCGGTCGGGATTTAAAATAAGAGCTCTGAGACACAATATCATTCCAAACATCAAATTTCATTAAGATCCAATCACCCGCTGATAAGTTAAAAATACTTAATTTTTTCTATATTTTGCGAATTTACCGGGCCCCCACTCCCCCCCCCCCCAGATGGTCAAATCGGGAAAACGACTATTTCTAATTTAATCTGGTCCGGTCCCTGATACGCTTGCCAAATTTCATCGTCCTAGCTTACCTAAAGTGCCTAAAGTAGCAAAACCGGGACCGACAGACAGACCGACAGACAGACCGACAGAATTGGCGACTGCTATATGTCACTTGGTTAATACCAAGTGCCATAAAAATAAGTTGTCTGTGTGTGTGTGTGTCTGTCGAGTGACGTCATGTTTGTGTGTCGACTGACGTCATGTTTTCGACTGACAAAATTACAGACCGGGACATCGGGACACAAATGACGACCGGGACACCGGCACAAAAGGAATACAAATGACGACCGGGACACTCAAAGAGAAAGCGACCGGGACACAAGGAATGTTCGATTAGCAATCACCATCAACAAAGCACCGGGACACAAATGACGACCGGGACACAGGGAGTATAAATGACGACCAGGACATAAGTAAAAAAAAAAACTAACAAAAGGTAAAAACTAAAAAAAAAACTAAAAAGAAAAAAAAACTAAAAACTAATAAAAAAACTAAAAAAACTAAAAAAGCTAAAAAAACTAAAAAAGAAAAAAAAGAAAAAAAGAAAAAAATGGAAAATAAAGGAGAAAAACAAAACTAAAAAAAAATAAAAATAAAAAAAAACTAAAATGAAAAAAGAAAAAAACTAAAAAAAAAGTAAAAACCAAAAAAAAAACTAAAAAGAAAAAAAGGGGAAAAATACAAAAATTTATTTCATCATATACCATTTCAAAAACGAATGTATATACAGACCGGGACACCGGGATACAAATAACGACCGGGACACAGGGAATATAAATGACGACCGGGACACAGGGACACAACTACAACGGGGACGCCGGGTGGCACAGGGGGATATATAAATGACGACGGGGACACAGGGAATGTTCGATTAGCAATCACCATCAACAGAGCTCAAGGGCAATCATTAGAATCATGAGGTATAACTAAAAAAACTAAAAAAAGCTAAAAAACTAAAAACTAAAAAAAAGACCAATTCAAAAACGAATGTATATACAGACCGGGACACCGGGACACAAATGACGACCGGGACAACGGGACACAAGGAATCACAGACTGGGACACCGGGACACAAATGACGACCGGGACACAGGGAATATAAATGACGACCGGGACACAGGGACACAACTACAACGGGGACGCCGGGGGGTACAGGGGGATATATAAATGACAACGGCGACACCAGGAATGGTCGATTAGCACTCACCATCAACAAAGCTCAAGGGCAATCATTAGAATCATGAGGTATAGATCTGAATACGGATTGTTTTCCCAAGGACCATTATATGTTGCATGTTCAAGAGTCGGTAAACCTGACAATCTATTTATATGCACAGACAATGGGACAGCAAAGAATGTTGTATATTCGCAAGTTTTACGTAGTTAAATATATATATATATATATATATATATATATATATATATATACTAGCTGTTGGGGTGGCGCTTCGCGCCACCCCAACACCTAGTTGGTGGGGGCGCTTCGCGCCCCCCCCCCCAGCCCCCCCGCGCGCGTAAGTCGTTACGCGCCATAATAGTTACGCGCCATTGTAGTTGTGTCCCTATGTCCCACCTGTGAATATAGATAGATATATATATATATATATATATATATATATATATATATATATATATATATATATATATATATATATATATATATATATATATGGTTTTAACTACGTAAAACTTGCGAATATACAACATTCTTTGCTGTCCCATTGTCTTTGCATATAAATAGATTGTCAGGTTTACCGACTCTTGAACATGCAACATATAATGGTCCATGGGAAAACAATCTGTATTCAGATCTATACCTCATGATTCTAATGATTGCCCTTGAGCTTTGTTGATGGTGATTGCTAATCGACCATTCCCTGTCCCGGTGTCCCGGTCGTCATTTACATCCCCCTGTTTCCCCCGGTGTCCCCGTTGTAGTTGTGTCCCTGTGTCCCGATCGTCATTTATATTCCCTGTGTCCCGGTCGTCATTTGTATCCCGGTGTCCCGGTCTGTATATACATTCGTTTTTTAGTTTTGTTTTTCTCCTTTATTTTTTTCCTTTTTTTTTCTTTTTTAGCTTATTTAGATTTTTAGATTTTTTAGTTTTTTTATTAGTTTTTAGTTTTTTTTTCTTTTTAGTTTGTTTGTCCCGGTCGTCATTTATATCCCCCTGTTTCCCCCGGTGTCCCCGTTGTAGTTGTGTCCCTGTGTCCCGGTCGTCATTTATATTCCCTGTGTCCCGGTCGTCATTTGTATCCCGGTGTACCGGTCTGTATATACATTCGTTTTTTAGTTTTGTTTTTCTCCTTTATTTTTTTCCTTATTTTTTCTTTTTTAGTTTATTTAGATTTTTAGATTTTTTAGTTTTTTTATTAGTTTTTAGTTTTTTTTTCTTTTTAGTTTTTTTGTAGTTTTTACCTTCTTTTTAGTTTTGTTAATTTTTTTTTTTACTTATGTCCTGGTCGTCATTTATACTCCCTGTGTCCCGGTGCTTTGTTGATTGCTAATCGAACATTCCTTTTGTCCTGGTCGCTTTCTCTTTGAGTGTCGTCATTTATTTTTTTATTTTTTAGTTCTTTTAGTTTTTACCTTTTTTAGTTTTTTTTAGTTTTTTAGATGAAAATTTTTTTTAGTTTTTTCCTTTTTTTCTTTTTAGTTTTTTATTGGTTTTTACCTTTATGTTAGCTTATTTTTCAGTTTTTTCCTTTTTTTTAGTTTTTTTTTATTTTTTATTTTTTTTAGTTTTTTACCTTTTTTTAGTTTTTTTAGTTTTTTTAGTTTTTTAGTTTTTTAGCTTTTTTACTTTTTTTATTAGTTTTTAGTTTTTTTGTAGTTTTTGCCTTTTTTTAGTTTTTTCAGTTTTTTTTTTAGTTTTTTATTGGTTTTTACCTTTATTTTAGCTTATTTTTCAGTTTTTTCCTTTTTTTTAGTTTTTTTTAGTTTTTAGTTTTTTTAGTTTTTACCTTTTTTTAGTTTTTTTAGTTTTTTTAGTTTTTTAGCTTTTTTATTTTTTTTATTAGTTTTTAGTTTTTTTTGTAGTTTTTGCCTTTTTTTTAGTTTTTTTAGTTTTTTAGCTTTTTTATTAGTTTTTAGTTTTTTTGTAGTTTTTGCCTTTTTTTAGTTTTTTTAGTTTTTTAGCTTTTTTATTTTTTTTATTAGTTTTTAGTTTTTTTTGTAGTTTTTGCCTTTTTTTAGTTTTTTCAGTTTTGACGTCACCTGATCCAGTTTTTTCAGGTGACGTCACCTGATCCACGATCCACAGATCCAAAGACAACTTATTTTTATATATATAGATAGTTTTTTTTTTTTTACTTATGTCCTGGTCGTCATTTATACTCCCTGTGTCCCGGTGCTTTGTTGATTGCTAATCGAACATTCCTTTTGTCCTGGTCGCTTTCTCTTTGAGTGTCGTCATTTATTTTTTTCTTTTTTAGTTCTTTTAGTTTTTACCTTTTTCAGTTTTTTTTAGTTTTTTAGATGAAAATTTTTTTTAGTTTTTTCCTTTTTTTCTTTTTAGTTTTTTATTGGTTTTTACCTTTATTTTAGCTTATTTTTCAGTTTTTTCCTTTTTTTAGTTTTTTTTTATTTTTTATTTTTTTTAGTTTTTTACCTTTTTTTAGTTTTTTTAGTTTTTTTAGTTTTTTAGCTTTTTTACTTTTTTTATTAGTTTTTAGTTTTTTTTTTGTAGTTTTTGCCTTTTTTTAGTTTTTTCAGTTTTTTTTTTAGTTTTTTATTGGTTTTTACCTTTATTTTAGCTTATTTTTCAGTTTTTTCCTTTTTTTTTAGTTTTTTTTAGTTTTTAGTTTTTTTAGTTTTTTACCTTTTTTTAGTTTTTTTAGTTTTTTTAGTTTTTTAGCTTTTTTATTTTTTTTATTAGTTTTTAGTTTTTTTTGTAGTTTTTGCCTTTTTTTAGTTTTTTTAGTTTTTTAGACTTTTTATTAGTTTTTAGTTTTTTTGTAGTTTTTGCCTTTTTTTAGTTTTTTAGTTTTTTAGCTTTTTTATTTTTTTTATTAGTTTTTAGTTTTTTTGTAGTTTTTGCCTTTTTTTAGTTTTTTCAGTTTTGACGTCACCTGATCCAGTTTTTTCAGGTGACGTCACCTGATCCATCCACAGACAGACAACTTATTTTTATATATATAGATATATATATATATATATATATATATATATATATATATATATATATATATATATATATATATATATTCACAGGTGGGACATAGGGACACAACTACAATGGCGCGTAACTAATATGGCGCGTAACGACTTACGCGCGCGGGGGGGCTTGGGGGGGGGGCGCGAAGCCCCCCCACCAACTAGGTTTTTATATAACAACAATACAACAGCTACAATAGCTGTTTTTTATATACAACAGCTAGTTTTTATATATATAGATAACAATATGCATCATCATCATCAACTCGTTCTATTGGTGAAAAGTCTTGAACTGAACAAGGCTGTTTTGTAAATATGCCTGCGAGAATTGAAAATGTTCAACATAGCATAGCAAAATGTTAATATGATAAACCAACCACATTCAAAATTATGAGAAAATGGCACATTATTAAGCTACATTGCATTATCCTTCATGCATCAATCAAAATAAAATTCAAATCTTTAATCCATGTAGAACAAAAAATCAACATAGTCAACTCCTTTACAAAAGACATTTTATCTTAAAATAGTGAAGTGACTTATGCACCAGGCTGCACATATTGTCAGAATTCCCTCCAAAAGAGTCAAAAACCCTCATTAATAAAACAATGGGAACAGTTTAGGTGACTATCAGCATTGATTATAAAAACATTATATTGAAAGGCAATTTTTATCAATCTATTTCTTCTTCTAAAGAAGAAGTGAAGAAAGAAAAAGAAAAGAGGATAGCATAGTATTGACTATGTTAGAGTCCATTTATATAGTACAGACTATTTATATAATATCACTGATAGCATTGTATGTAAAAGAAGACTATTGGCTGTTTTTGCCCATATTCAAGTGTTTCAAACATAGAGGGCCAGAGAAATTCCTTGTACTCAATCTTACAATTTAAAAGCTATTCAGTCCTTTGAATGCATTACAACTGAATGTAGATTATCCAGTCACGTTTATGAGGGCATGGTTATTTGAATCCAAATAGACTAGACTTATCTTCTTAGAAATTACTTTTCAGATAATTTTCTCATATGTATACAGGGGAAAACCAATGAAAAGGGTATGACAAAGACAGAACCAATAAATTAAAGCAAAATTTCATTGTGGTAATAAAGAAACGTGATGACTTTGATCAGTTAATTTTAACATCTCACAAGAATACAGCATGTTACTTACTCTTCAAGTTCAGGGAATGTTGTATAAACCAAAGCTAATATAGACAATGATGTCAAGAATATACCAAACAATAAAACTATTGATTTTCTAGTGCTGGTGCCAGTTTGTTCTGTTTCCACTTCCTTTGGAAATGATTCACCATTGTTCCCTGCAGTTTCTTCAGCTGCTTGAATCTTCATGGTCTTGGATTGCTTTAAACAATATTCTGTTTCTTTATTATACATTGCAGTTCCATTAGAGTTGTTACCTGAAACACAACATAGTTAGTGTTAAAAAATTTCTAAGTACCAGTGTTGTATTTAGCATATATTAAATTTTCTAGAATATACATCATGATAGTAATTATTTGTAATTAATTAGTGTAATTAATTACTCGTGATAGTAATTATTAATATGATAAGCTTTAAGTAATTATTTACCCCTCTCCAACAACCTAACCAGCAGTTGTCTTCTAATAGAGAAAGGCAAGATGATCCCATTTATCTTTCCAAGTGTCTAGAAAGATAAAGGTATAAATGAATGATAAATGAACAATGAAATGAAGCAAACAATAAGGTACAAAACCAAAAGGTATAAGAGGAGTTTCATTTCCCTTTCAGATGGTGCTTGAGTACTGAGCCAGTTTCTTTCTTTTTTTTTATCATCAGTAATTGTCATCAGATGAATAGGGAGTGCATTAATATAAACCAGTTTCTTTCTTTTAATACCATTAGTAATTTATCATCAGATGAATAGGGAGTATATAAATATTCAAATGCATTTAGAATCCAGATAATTTCTGGTTGGCTATAGAGCTGAAGCCATTTTGATCCCCATCCTTTAGAACCATTGAATATGCACGCGTTCTAATCTACTACATTCAAAAATGAGTCTTATGAATGTATGCTGTTGCAACTGTTTGTTTATTTAAATAACTGCATGTCAATTTCATTTATAAGGACAAATTCTGTTAACATATCTTGAAGAAAAAAAGGATATCAGAAATCAATGCAACCAGATTTGTTTCCTGTTTTGTCTTAGCTGAGGTTCGTTTGGTCCAAAAATTCTTGTTGAACAATCAAAATTGCCTAGAAACTCAAAGCAGATCGCCAAAAATGTTTAATTTTTTGTACTAAGTTTCAGAATTTTTAGGCCCTTGTTGAGGTCCCTGTAGTCTAGTCTATTTACCCTCAAACCTTCATGCTGATTAGGGAGAAACAATGTTCAAAGCAATTTTAGTGTTTCACATACTAAAACAAATCATTTTGCCTAAAACTCTTTTTCCCCTCTTAGATTCATCTAGCCTAGCTACACATGCCTAGTAAGTTACTAACTGATTTGAGACAAAACTAATTATTATTAGACATCAGCTTATTTTAGGCATTATAAACAGCATCATCAAACTCTGTCAGACTGGACACGTTTACACCCCAACAAACGCCTTTTTAAACAGATACTTGTGGTTGAACCCTTATCAAAATGGTGTAGTTGAAAGGAAGGCAATTTAAAAAGTTGGTGGTCACTTGTTAGGCAAGATCTGGAGCCTGCTGGAAGTTTCTAATTTATTTGGCCGAAAATGGGACAAGCAATAGCTAAATTTTGCCAAAGCATTGACACATGACTGGCCATCATGAGAAACTCTCATTCAAAAGATTCGTTTGGTTGCTAGATGAGGCAATAAAGCCTGGTCCTGCTGCAAGCACAAGTAAGTAGTAAGTATCACAAACAAATGCAATATTTTTTTGTATAGTTTTTGTCTTCAAAGAACATTCTGTGTCTCTTTATACCAGCCTGGTAAGTCTAAGGCAATATCTGGATATAAGAATTTGTTGATGCACTTTCAGATGTCCAAATAACCCTAAATATTTGTTTTCCCTTTAAGTTTACGTGGCTTTGTCAACATATTATGTAAGCACAAGCTCACAAGACAAAAAAAGTTATTGGATTATATTTATACAGAACTTGTTTTTCTTTAGTTTTTATCTAACCATATTTTCTTTGTTTTAAATTTTGCATCTAATTCATCACTTTGAAACTAACAACTTTCTCACTTCCACTCAACATGGCTTCAGATCTTTAAGGCCCGTTGATACTAGCCTAATATAGACATATGAGAACGTCACATTATTGTTGAATAAAGATTTCCCTGTTGACATGGTACTCCAGGACCTCTTAAAAGCGTTTAACAGGGTTTGTCATGAATTCCTCATCAGCAGACTATAAGCAGCAGCTGTTGATCATATTATTGCCTAGTGGATACAGATTTCACTTTCAGAAAGAACACAAGTTGTAAGAGGTCATGACTCTCAAAGTGTCCCTCATTTCTCCTTGTCTACAACAGTTTTAAGCAGCGTTCCCCAGGGGACCATTCATGGACCAAGTTTCTTCAATTTCAATATAAATGATGCACACGACCTTATCTCAAACCTCATTACTCTTTATGCTAATGATTCAAACCCTGCTGGTAAAGCAGCTACATCCTCTGACCTGCAATCTATCCTAAAGGACTTTGACATTCTTGGGACTTAGGACAATACATTTTTCCTCTCTTTCAGTGCTGATAAATGCCATGTAATCCAATTTGGCAATTAAAGTTCATATCAGCAGTTCCATCTCCAAGGTACCCCCCCCTTCTTTCCAGTTTCTGAAGAAAGAGATATTGGAGTCATAGTTGATTGTCAACTTAAGTCCAGCAATCGTAAAAATTCTGTATCCAATCTCTCAGAGTGATAAAAAAGCTATCTCCAGCAGAGGCCCAAAATAATTTATGAAGCTACACAAGGTACTAGTTTGCCTACGTTTCGAGGTTGGAATGTCCTTGGCATCACCCTGCTTCAAGAAGGACAAAGAACTGCTAGAAAAATTAAAAGCTTTTAATTTTTTTTAAAGTAGAATTGTGGCAAAGAGTAAAACTTTAGCGTAAAGAGCGACGCGTTGAGGAGGGGACAACCCATTTCATATACAGAGTAATTTCTGTTCGTTTTAAGTTTTAAAGTCGCTCCTTACTTACATTTAAAAAAACTAGTTTTTTTTATTTAATACCAATACAAAAACAAATACAAAAATACCAATACAAGCCGAAGTAGCTTAGTTGGTAGAGCGCCTGAATTTTGTTGGTGGTCCCAGGTTCAAATCCTGGCTTTACTATTAATTTTATTATGATTACTTTTTTCTTTTGTATCTTGTATCAAAAATCACATCTACCACTTCTTGGGTTGAAATTGCCACTTTTGATGGTTTTACTTTTGCTGCAGTGATTTACCTGGATAGGAAAAAAAATTCTGTTACTTTCTGAGTAATAGAAGACAATGTCGTCAAATTTTTGATTTATTGTTTCTCTGCTTTTCACTTCCCGACCAATTTTGAAATCTGATTTTGCGAATTTGGTCCGTCCTGCCTTCTCAAGTTGGAAAAAACTAAACTTTCATATTTATTAGCCATTTTCGTTCTGATATGGTTATTTTCCATTTGTTCAAAACCACAAGGATTTACTTTACGAAAAATTTCTCTGAATTCCATTCGATTATCTAATTTCTTCAGTTTCAATTTTCAAAGCGAAAATTTGAAAACGAAGAGCACCTTTACAACATCTAAAAATATAAAACATAAAATCAACTCAGGGCCTGAGGATTTTTCTTAATTAATTTATTTCATCATATATCAATTCAAATAAGAAAACATATACAAGCCAAAGTAGCTCAATTGGTAGAGCGGCAGCGATTGGGTCTAGCCCATAATAGTTGCAGGTTCCAGGTTCGAATCCTGGCTTTGGCAATAATTTTATTGTGATAACTTTTTCTTTTATATCTTGTATCAAAAACTTTCTGAGAGAAAAAGACAAGCACATATCATTGTTAAAAGAAATGACCTGAAACCCCCTAAAAAGAGTACTGCCAAATATCGTTGTGAAATAATTTTTTTTGGTTCTTTTCTGTTTGCAAATATAGCATTTAAGACTATCTTTTACAATTTTGGTTCTAATTAGTACAACTCACTCTTTAGTTACCTTTTGTTATGGCGAAATATTTAGCGTGTGAAAAATAAGCAAGTGAATATGTTCTTCAATGTTACAAAGAAAACATTCTTCTGAAATAAGAGGGTAGTTATTACCTTGCTGCATCTCTGTCAAACTTAGTTCAATTGCTGGTAGGTTAAACGTTAATCTTTACTCCCCAGTCAGGCCTTTTTAAATTTATTTGAAGGCTTGGAAAAAAAACTAAACTTTCATATTTTTTAGCCATTTTCGTTCTGATATGGTTATTTTCCATTTGTTCAAAACCACAAGGATTTACTTTACGAAAAATTTCTCTGAATTCCATTCGATTATCTAATTTCTTCAGTTTCAATTTTCAAAGCGAAAATTTGAAAACGAAGAGTATCTTTACAACATCTAAAAATACAAAACATGAAATCAACTCAGGGCCTGAGGATTTTTTTTATATTAATTTATTTCATCATATATCAATTTAAAAACGAAAGCATATAAGCCAAAGTAGCTCAATTGGTAGAGCGGCAGCGATTGGGTCAAACCCATAATAGTTGCAGGTTCCAAGTTCGAATCCTGGCTTTGGCAATTATTTTATTGTGATTACTTTTTTCTTTTATATCTTGTATCAAAAACTTTCTGAGAGAAAAAGACAAGCACATATCATTGTTAAATAAAATGACCTGAAACCCCTAAAAAGAGTACTGCCAAATATCGTTGTGAAATAATTTTTTTGGTTCTTTTCTGTTTGCAAATATAGCATTTAAGACTATCTTTTACAATTTTGGTTCTAATTAGTACAACTCACTCTTTAGTTACCTTTTGTTATGGCGAAATATTTAGCGTGTAAAAAATAAGCAAGTGAATATGTTCTTCAATGTTACAAAGAAAACATTCTTCTGAAATAAGAGGGTAGTTATTACCTTGCTGCATCTTTGTCAAACTTAGTTCAATTGCTGGTAGGTTAAACGTTAATCTTTACTCCCCAGTCAGGCCTTTTTTAAATTTATTTGAAGGCTTGCAAACGGTTGTAAAATTTGGGTATAAATTTTCTAAATTTGGGTATTTTCTAATGCATCAGGCACACTTTCCTCCCATACTAATACCTCCTGACAGACAGACAGACAAGACAGACAGACAGACAGACAGACAGTCCAAACATTCTGTCTGGTGGTGTGGCGCGAAGCGCTCCCCCCCCCCCCCCAATCCCCCGCGCACGTAACTCTTGAACATACAATATATAATTGTCCATGGGAAAACAATCCGTATTCAGATCTATACCGCATTTTTCTAATGATTGCCCTTGGGCTTTGTTGATGGTAATTGCTAATCGAATATTCCCTGTGTCCCCGCTGTCATTTATATATACCCCATGTGCCCTTCCAGCGACCCCGTTGTAGTTCTGTCCCTATGTCCTGGTCGTCATTTATACTCCCTGTGTCCCGGTCGTCATTTGTGACCCGGTGTCTCGGTCTGTAATTTCTCTTTGAGTGTCCCGGTCGTCATTTATATTCCCTGTGTCCCGCTTGTCATTTGTGTCCCGGTCTGTAATTTCTCTTTTAGTGTCCCGGTCGTCATTTATATTCGTTGTATCCCGGTGTCCCAGTCTGTAACATACGACAATAGATCAATTGTGTTGTAACTTTGTTCACGATCCCATTCTACACATGTAGAAATA
This sequence comes from Artemia franciscana, assembly GCF_032884065.1. Lineage (NCBI taxonomy): Eukaryota > Metazoa > Arthropoda > Branchiopoda > Anostraca > Artemiidae > Artemia > Artemia franciscana. The sequence continues at coordinate 2,794,156 of NW_027062665.1, forward strand.
GAAGCAGTAAGATTAGGTGAAGGCATTCCAAAATGCTTGAGAAGTTTGTTTGCAATAGATAAGCACAAATCTTCAATCACAACTAAAGTGCAGTTATAAATTTCTGTTGTCAAGTCCAAGGTCATATCTGACCTTTCTAGCCGTATTCGGTGGAGTATATTCTCGGCCATTTGCGATTTGTGTTTCTCCCATAACTCTGTTGGAGATGAAGGAGAGCAACTTTTGCCGGAAGAAACGGGCCGTAATGTCATGGCTATTAACCGGCAATTGTCTAAGATGTAAAATCTGTTGTATCTAATCCCAAGATGGATTATATGTAAATGTAATAAATGACGAATCATTAATCTGTAGGCATAATATTTCATTGCTTTTTTTATCACTGGTATCACTTTCAAGTTGTTTGGTTTGTTTTACCTTGGCTTATCTTTCGTCACTATGAAATACATATTGCCGAACCTTCGTTTTTTAACTAGAATCTGGTAGGCATTGATGACCTTATCCAAGTCAAATCCCAAACCCAATCATTTTCAGTTTTAATACGTTTTAACTCTTGCTGTTCAGGCTGATTTTCATCTAACTGCGCGGTTTTGCGTTCTTTAGCTGCAAGCCTTTTGGCATTAACTCTTTGAGCAGCTTCCTCGGCTGTTTCTTCTGCCATTGTAGGATTTATACTAAAATTTCTCTTTGAATTAACTATTTGAGCAGCTTCCTCGGCTGTTTGTTCTGTCATTTTAAGATCTATACTAAAAATTTCTCTTTGAAACGCCTTCTTACATACTTATAATGACGCCATAAACAAAGCCTTTGACGTCACATACAAACATACAAAATACATACATGACGTCATAATGCTCAATCCTTATAATGACGTCAGTGGACAAACATGACGTCAGTCGACAAACAACTTGTATACATATATATATATATATATATATATATATATATATATATATATATATATATATATATATATATATATATATATATATATATATATATATATATATATATATATATATATATATATATATATATATATATATATATATATATATATATATATATATATATATATATATATATATATATATACTGGCTGTTTGCGCCACCTAGTTGGTGGGGGCGCTTATATTTTATATTTTATGTAAAATGTTTTAACTGCCATCTCAACAATGGAACCAAACAGATTGAATGTTGGACCTTATTTTGGTCCAAAGTGCAAATTGGGTCACCTTTATCCAATACTTTGTGCATACAAGTTTTAAATTTTAAGGAGAAAATAGTCTGTCGTTTTTTGGACAAACTTGGATTTAAGAGTCAAAAATATTTAAAAGCCTTTGTCCCTTTCCATAAATACAATATTCGAAGTCCTCTTTCCAATCCCAAACAATTCCTGAAGGTTTTAACTTGCTCTGCAGAGTTATTCCCAAGATACCACAGAAAAGCTATATGAATAGCCTGAGTGAATGTAATATATTTTTATTTTTTTCGCAAGTTTCATTGAGACTGGGTCAAAGAGAAATACTTATTGGCTGTTTTCCCCTTCCTCTAAGGCCACAATATAATGCCCTCCTATTTCATCACCCTCCAAAGTTTCAGCTCAATCTCCACTTGAGCTTTTAGATATGCTGTTTTGATAACCAAGATACAGTGTTTCTGTCAATTACAGTCTACTCCTCATAATTAAAAATTAAAGGTCCAATTGTTCCCCAGGCTCCCTGAAAAATTCATCTTGATCCCCTTGAGCTTTTTCCTGGGATAATGCACATGACATTTTAATAGCCTGGGCATAAAAGATTTTTCCTTTTTTTTATATCTATATTGCTATTTTAAGGGGGAATAGATTCCAGTTCAACAGAGGCAGCTAGTGCCAAAAACTGTGAACCCATTACACCATAATTTTTAACAGATTGTACCAAAAATTTTAGTCTTTTACCTCTGAAATTTTTTTCGGATCATTCTGAATGCATTATTTTGAACACCTAACAACTCAAAAATGTCATTTCATCCACCTTGTTTCTTAGCCATGATGCATTGATAGGCTGGTACTGATAGGGTATTTTACCTTACCTTGCCAGCTTAAAGATGAGTAAATTATAATTCCCATGCAAACTTATTGTACTAAAACGCTTACCTTAAATCACACTTGCCAGCAATAAGGACACATCCTGTGAACACTGGTCAGTGAGGATGATAATTCAACTCATTAGGTGCACCCTATATTGTGAGCCAAGGTTCCTTACACCAGTCTGTAACATTCTGACTTAGCTTTTCTATTCCAGTTGACCTGGGTTCTACAAGTATTGAATAAACGTCTGCTTACGAATCAACCGACTTTTTACATGGTGTCAGAGCCCCTCTAAAAGTCATGGAAGCCAACGTACCATACCCCACAATGGACTGGTCAAGCGACAACCTCAAAGAGGCATGGTCGAGATTCCAAACACATGCAACCCTCATGTTCGAAGGACCCCTTAGTGGAAAGACTGAAAAAAACCAGTGTGCGTTCTTGCTGATCTAGCTAGGAGAAAAGGGGAGAGACATTTTCAGTACATTTACAATATCTGCTGAAGAAACAGACAAAATTGAAGCATACACATCCAAATACAGTGAATATTTCAGCCCCCAGTCAAACACGGTGTTCTCAAGATACCTCTTTCACAAAAGAGACCAACGTGATGGTGAAACAATCGATCAGTACATCACAGAATTAAAGTTATTGGCTCGGGAATGTGAATACTCCACAACAGACTTGAAAGAGGAAATGATAAGAGATAGACTTGTATGTGATATCTCCTCAGCGAGAGTCAGAGAGAAGCTCCTAAAGGCAGGTTCAAATCTGACCCTGTCACAAGTAGTTACTATATCGTGGGCACATGTAGAAACCCAGGTGCAACTTAGAACAATGTCGCAACCTGGCTCGAGCAACACCCACGGAGGCCAGGATGCATACATTAAACAAGAAGTTGACTTCATTCGAAAAGGCAAGAAAACGAACCAGAGTGCACAAGCTTATAAACAATGTTACTTCTGTGGCGGAGAGTACTCCCCCCTGCACAAATGCCCAGCCAAAGGAAAAGCGTGTAGCAATTGCGACAAGCTAAATCATTTTGCGAAAGTTTGCAAAAGCAGCAGAATAACAGTAAACCTCATAAACCAGGAAGCATTTCGAAATGAAGACGATGATCTCTTTATCGATACAGTGAACATTATTGATTCTGTTAACATGGACAAAGGTGAGGACCAACCCTATGTGAAGCTTATGGTGAATGGACAAGCCAGAATCACTTTCAAAATCGACACTGGTGGCCAAGCAAACATCATTCCAGAAAGGAATTTCAAGACCCTCAAGCCAAAGCCTGTAGTACGTGAAACGCTACAGATTCTTACTAGTTTTGGCGGCCAGAAAATACATACGCTCGGAGTCTGCAACCTGACATGTACATACACAAACGGCAGCAGTGGAACTCAGCCCTTCTTCATTGTAAAAGATGCCCCCATACCAATCCCTTGGCTTCGATACTAGCAGGAAACTCAACTTAGTCAAGCTGGTCCTCACAGTTGAGAGCTCAAAGGTCCAGAAATCAAATCTATTTGTCGAAGAATTCCAAGACCTCTTCCAAGGTATTGGTCAGCTCAAAGGAAAGTGCCACATTACGCTGAAAGAAGGAGCTGAACCAAAAGCAGTACCAGCTAGACGCGTCCCGATAGCCCTCCAAAACAGCTTTAAGAAGGAACTCGATAGGATGGAAAGCCTTGGGGTCATAGAAAAAGTCTCCCACCCCACAGATTGGGTCAACGCTGCAGTTGTAATTGAAAAGCCTGACAAGAGTCTTCGGTTCTGCATCGACCCTCACGACTTGAATATGGCCATCAAGTGACCCCATCATCCAATGCCTACACTCGACGAAGCTGTTTTGAAACATGCCGGCGCTAAGTACTTCACAAAACTTGACGCTCGCCATGGATATTGGTCGCTTGAACTTGACGAGGAGTCGTCCAAATTAACAACGTTCAACATACCATATGGCCGATACAAGTTCAAACGGATGCCGTTCGGCCTAATCTCGGCGCAAGACGAATTCCAGCGCCGCATGGAGGAGGCCTTTGAAAGTATCAAAGGTTTTTCAGTCATAGTGGATGACATCATCATATCCGGCCGAACCGATGAAGAGCACGATTCTAATGTGTTCAGCGCGCTTATAAGAGCCCGCGAGAAATGCGTGAAGCTCAACCTTCAAAAATGCGTGTTCAAAAGTGATAGCATCCCGTACTTTGGACACATAATATCGGAAGCTGGCATCTATCCAGATCCACGGAAGGTTCGAGCACTAAAGAAAATACGCATCCCATCGACTAAAGATGAACTTCAGACCGTCTTGGGAATGATGAACTATCTGGCAAGATATATACCCAATCTTTCCTCACTGAACCAACCACTTCGCGAACTGGCAAACCAGCGAGAGTTCAAGTGGGAAGAAGAGCAGAACTCAGCATTCACAAACATCAAAGAATCGATTTGTGACTCATTATCATTCCTTGATCCAACATCAGGAAACACCGAGCTCCAAGTCGATGCTTCAAAGTTCGGCCTTGGGGCTACCGTTCTTCAGAATGGAAAAACTGTATCCTTTGCATCGAGATCGCTTAATCGCACCGAGCAGAATTATTCACAGATAGAAAAAGAATTATACGCTATCCTCTTTGGCTGCCTGCATTATCATCAGTACCTGTATGGCCAGAAATTCATCGTTGTGTCCGACCACAAACCTCTGCAAGTCGTCCTAAACAGCCCAATTTCGAAGTCGTCACCTAGGCTGCAGCGGATGTTACTGAAAATCCAGCCATATGATTTTACAGTGATATTTCGCCCTGGTAAAGAAATTCCTGTTGCCGACGCCCTATCCCGCTTATATCTCCCTGAAGAGGATACAGAAACGCAAATGGAGATCGAATCGTACGTGCACTCTGTGATGACGCTTCTCCAAATAAGCCTGGACAGGCTTAAAAAGCTAAAAGAAGAGACAGCAGCTGATCATCAATTGGTTGAGCTCACTAAGACTATCCAAAGTGGCTGGCCCGAATCTAAAAGGTCCGTCCCCACAAACATACTCCCATTTTGGAACGTCAGACACGAGTTAACAGTCATAGACCAGATCATATTGAAAGGCGATCGTTTGGTCATTCCAAAAAATTCCCGCAAGAACATCCTAGACCGCATCCATTCATCACACCTGGGAATTGAAAAGACTAAGAAACGAGCTCGCTCTATTGTGTTCTGGCCAGGTATGACAAAGGATGTTGAAGAACATATCAGACACTGCTATGCGTGTACCAAATATCAAAACTCGAATTAAAAGGAGCCGTTGTTACCTCATGATATCCCTCGCCTACCTTGGGAGAAGATCGGTTGTGATCTGTTCTAAGTGACCAAAAAAAATTGGAAGGCACCTAGGCCCCCTCCCAAGCTCTTTTTTTCCCAAAGTCAACGGATCAAAATTTTGAGATAGCCATTTTGTGCCGCATAGTCGAAAACCATAATAACTATGTCTTAAGGAATGCCTTACTCCCCCATAATCTCTAGGGGAGGGGCTGCAAGTTACAAACTTTGACCAGTGTTTAAACACAGTAATGGTTATTGGGAAGTGTAAAGACATTTTCATGTTTTTTTGTTTGGGCGGTGGGGTTGAGGGGAAGGGACTACGGGGGAGGATCTTTCCTTGGAGAAATGTGTCATTTATGTCAGTTGCTTGGTCTAAAGTTGCACTGCCTAAAAGTGAAAATCCACCGAAAGCTTCATTTTCTAGTGAAAATGCGCCGAATGAACGATTTCCCACCAAAAATGCCCAACTCAAAATTCAATTTGCAACCACCTCAAAATGGCACAGATGCACTCCATCTGGCCATACTGGTCGTCTTAGACGTTTGGGTGAGTATCTTGCGTGTTGTAGTACTAGAGATTGTTTTAGAGATTTAGATATTTTGAATATTGATTTTATTAAGTCTCAGCAGATTTTGATTTTTGTATACCAGGTTTTAAATGGATTGTCTCCTCAGTATTTTAGAAGTTTTTATCGATATAATTCAAATTATCACGATTATTCTAATAGGAGCTCTGATCAGTTGACTAGTGAAATCAGGCATACAATGCAATCTGGGTTTATGATTAAACATATAGGTGTTGTTATTTGGAACTCAATTCCAGAGTTGTAGATGGTCTGAAAACCTTATGTTATTTAAAGTAAGAATAACGAAATATTTTTTGAATAAATTGTAAATTATATTGGTTAAAAATTTATCTATTTTTTTTCTTTATGATGACAGATGGCTGTGTAGAGATTGTATAGTGTTTCGTCTGTTTTTTTTTGCGTGTTTCTTTGATTTTGAATTAAAAGTTATGGTTTACTAGCTGTTGGGTTGGCGCTTCGCGCCACCCCAACACCTAGTTGGTGGTGTTGGTTAGTTGGTATATATATATATATATATATATATATATGTTGCATATAAATAGATTGTCAGGTTTACTGACTCTTGAACATGCAACATATAATTGTCCATGGGAAAAACAATCCGTATTCGGATCTATACCTCATTATTCTATTGATGTGTCCCTGTGTCCCGGTCGTCATTTATATTCCTTGTGTCCTGGTCGTCATTTATATTCCCTGTGTCCCGGTGTCCTTGTCGTCTTTTGTGTCCCGGTGTCCCGGTCTGTAATTTCTATTCGAACAATCCCTGTGTCCCGGTCGTCATTTATATATCCCGCCTGTGCCCCCGGCGTCCACGTTGTAGTTGTGTCCCTGTGTCCCGGTCGTCATTTATATTCCCTGTGTCCCGGCCGTGATTTGTGTCTGGGTGTACCAGTCTGTAATTTCTCTTTGAGGTTCCCGGTCGTCATTTATATTCTCTGTGTCCCGGTCGTCATTTGTGTCCCGGTATGTAATTTCATAAGTTGACAAACATGACGTCAGTCGACAAACAACTTCATGACGCATACAGCTCAATCCTTATAATGACGTCAGTCGAAAAACATGACGTCAGTCGACACACAAACATGACGTCACTAGACACACACAGACAACTTTTTTATATATATATATATATATATATATATATATATATATATATATTTATATATATATATATATATATATATATATATATATATATATATATATATATATATATATATATATATATATATATATATGTATGTAATATATATATATATATATATATATATATATATATATATATATATATATATATATATATATATATATATATATATATATATATATATATATATATATATATATATATATATATATATATATATATATATATATATATATATATATATATATATATAGATTTGTTGTAGTTTTGCTGCTGAACAGGGACACTTTAGGTCCCTCAATTGAGCAGCATATTATTGATTGTAAGTGCAATTTTACTAATTTTATTTGATGAAATAAACGCATACCATACCATACTGTATGCTGCAGGATATGTGTGCGCATATATGTACATATCCTGTACATATCATGTGTACATACATATCCTGTATATTACAGTATATGCAGGTCTATATCCTGCATGTGCCCTGTAGGTTACAGGATATGTATTTACATTTGCGTACATATTCCGTATGTATCCTGTAAACAAAAAGATCCTGTATGTTACGGAATATTTCTGTTCATGTATGTACATATCTTGTATGTATCCTGTAAACATGCATATCCTGTTTGTTATAGGATGTGAATTTACATACATGTACAAATGTCGTGTATATACTGTAAAAATACATATACTGTATGTTTCTACTTAGAATTTTTGACAAATTGTCATCCAACTTCAAAGTGCTGAAACCCGTATAGACTGTTATCACATCAAACAGTTCATGGTAATGAACTGTAGTAAGGAGCAACCTGGCTCAATAGTAAACGAAACTCTAAAAAAACGGAATTTTGATGCTAAAATATACATCACAAGAATCAGATTTTCATGCTGATTTTAAATATGTAAGTTTCATCAAATTTAGTCTTTGTCATCAAAAGTTACGAGCCTGAAAATATTTGCCTTATTTTAGTAAATAGGGGAAAACACCCCATAAAAGTCACAGAATCTTAACGAAAATCACACCATCCCATTCGGCGTATCAAAGAACCCTGTAGCAAAATTTTCAAGCTCCTATCTACATAAATCTGGAATTTCGTATTTTTTGCCAGAAGACAAATCACGGGTGCATGTTTATTTGTTTGTTTGTTTGTTTTTTTTTTTTGTTTTTTTTTCCAGGGTTCATCGTATCGACCAAATGGTCCTAGAATGTTGCAAGAGGGCTCATTCTAACGGAAATGAAAAGTTCTAGTGCCGTTTTTAAGTGACCCAAAAAATTGGAGGGCACCTAGGCCCCCTCCCACGCTCATTTTTTCTCCAAAGTCAACAGATCAAAATTTTGAGATAGCCATTTTGTTCCGCATAGTCAAAAACCATAATAACTATGTCTTTAGGAATGACTTACTCCCCCACAGTCCCTGGGGGAGGGGCTGCAAGTTACAAACTTCGACCAGTGTTTACATATAATAATGGTTATTGGGAAGTGTACAGTCGTTTTCAGGGGATTTTTTTGTTTTGGGGGTGGGGTTGAGGGGAGGGGGCTATGTGTGAGGATCTTTCCTTGGAGAAATATGTCATGGGGGAACAGAAATTCAATGAAAAGGGCGCAGGATTTTCTAAAATTACTATAAAAAAATTAAAAAAATTAACATGAAAACGTTTTTTTCAATTGAAAGTAAAGAGTAGCATTGAAACTTAAAACGAACAGAGATTATTACGCATATGAGGGGTTCTAAAAATACTTACGCATAAAGAGCGAGGCATTCAGGAGGAGATAAATACCTCGCTCTTGATGCTAAAGTATTTTTAGTAATTTCAACTATTTATTCTATGACCTTTCTAATTCAGGGGTCATTCTTAAAGAATTGGGACAAAACTTACGATTTAGTAAAGAGCGAGGTATTAACGAGGGTACAAACCCCCTCGTATACATAATAAAAATATAAGAATATAAAAGTGTGTTATGTAAGTTAATTCTTAAGTTACGTATATTTTTTACTAATAAAAACATTCGTTAAAAATTAAAAGTTCTAGTTGCCTTTTTAAGCAACCAAAAAATTGGAGGGCAACTATGCCTCCTTTCCCACCCCTTATTTCTCAAAATCGTCTGATCAAAACTAAGAGAAAGTCATTTAGCCAAAAAAGAATTAATATACAAATTTCATTTTAATAATTTATGTGCAGAGAGCCAAAATCAAACATGCATTAATTCAAAAACGTTCAGAAATCAAATAAAAAAAACTAGTTTTTTTAACTGAAAGTAAGGAGCAACATTAAAACTTAAAACGAACAGAAATTACTCCGTATATGAAATGGGTTGTCCCCTCTGCAATCCCTTGCTCTTTACGCTAAAGTTTGACTCTTTGCCATAATTCTACTTTTTAAAACAATTAAAAGCTTCAGTGTAAAGAGCGGGGGATTGCAGAGGGGACAACCCATTTCATATATGTAGTAATTTCTGTTCGTTTTAAGTTTTAATGTCGCTCCTTACTTTCAGTTAAAAAAACTAGTTTTTTTTATTTAATTACTGAGGTAAGACTAATTGGTCGATAATTGTTAGTTTCATTTATATTGCCCCCTTTGTGTACAGGTATGATGTAAACATCCTTCCAATCTTGCAGAATATATTTAGCACTAAGGGACTTTTAGGAAAGTAGACTGAGTGGATACAACAACACCGCATATGTCTTGTGTAGTTGCAGGGGGGGGGGGGGGGTACTTCAACTGGTCCTATAGATTTATCTAGGTTAATCTTCTTCAAGCAGGTTTCTACATCAGTTTTGGTTACATTAATGGGTGCCATGCTATTTAAAATTTCATACCATGGGGGATCTGGAATTGGAGTATTATCAGGGACAGTAAATACCAAGATGAACTGCTTATTTAATGTATTGGCAATCTCCCTTGGGTCAGAGGTTTTACTGGCCATTCAGTAGAAATTGTGTAACAGAATGCCAACCCAGATTACCAGATGATCTGTACCTCCAGAATTTTTTATGGTTAGTTTTTCTTGTGGCTGCATTTCAATCCTTGTGTTTTCAGTCGTTTTTCAGGTCAGAGTTTGCAGGTGGTTACATGCCTGTTTGTATTTTGTGTTATAATCCTTCTGGTTGCAATTCCTTATGGACAGCTTCCAGTATTTCTTTTTTCTGGTCCTGACTTTTTATTTTCTTTTGTAATATATGGGAGGGTTTTTGGTTTCCTCTTCCAATTTAAAGAAGAGTGATTTTCAATAGTAATATTCTTTTCATAGTTGACCATGAATCTTACATGCATATCTATATATATAAAAATAAGTTGTCTGTGTGTGGATCTCTGGATCAGGTGACGTCACCTGAAAAAACTGGATCAGGTGACGTCAAAACTGAAAAAACTAAAAAAAAGGCAAAACTACAAAAAAAACTAAAAACTAATAAAAAAAATAAAAAAGCTAAAAAACTAAAAAAACTAAAAAAAGGCAAAAACTACAAAAAAAACTAAAAACTAATAAAAAAGCTAAAAAACTAAAAAAACTAAAAAAAGGCAAAAACTACAAAAAAAACTAAAAACTAATAAAAAAAATAAAAAAGCTAAAAAACTAAAAAAACTAAAAAAAGGTAAAAAACTAAAAAAAACTAAAAACTAAAAAAAACTAAAAAAAAGGAAAAAACTGAAAAATAAGCTAAAATAAAGGTAAAAACCAATAAAAAACTAAAAAAAAACTGAAAAAACTAAAAAAAGGCAAAAACTACAAAAAAACTAAAAACTAATAAAAAAAAGTAAAAAAGCTAAAAAACTAAAAAAACTAAAAAAAAGGTAAAAAACTAAAAAAAATAAAAAATAAAAAAAAACTAAAAAAAAGGAAAAAACTGAAAAATAAGCTAAAATAAAGGTAAAAACCAATAAAAAACTAAAAAGAAAAAAAGGAAAAAACTAAAAAAAATTTTCATCTAAAAAACTAAAAAAAACTAAAAAAGGTAAAAACTAAAAGAACTAAAAAAGAAAAAAATAAATGACGACACTCAAAGAGAAAGCGACCAGGACAAAAGGAATGTTCGATTAGCAATCAACAAAGCACCGGGACACAGGGAGTATAAATGACGACCAGGACATAAGTAAAAAAAAAAACTAACAAAACTAAAAAGAAGGTAAAAACTACAAAAAAACTAAAAAGAAAAAAACTAAAAAAATCCAAAAATTACAAAAAAACTAAAAACTAATAAAAAAGCTAAAAAACTGAAAAAACTAAAAAAAGGCAAAAACTACAAAAAAAACTAAAAACTAATAAAAAAAATAAAAAAGCTAAAAAACTAAAAAAACTAAAAAAAACTAAAAAAAGGTAAAAAACTAAAAAAAACTAAAAACTAAAAAAAACTAAAAAAAAGGAAAAAACTGAAAAATAAGCTAAAATAAAGGTAAAAACCAATAAAAAACTAAAAAAAAACTGAAAAAACTAAAAAAAGGCAAAAACTACAAAAAAAACTAAAAACTAATAAAAAAAGTAAAAAAGCTAAAAAACTAAAAAAAATAAAAAACTAAAAAAAGGTAAAAAACTAAAAAAAATAAAAAAAAACTAAAAAAAAGGAAAAAACTGAAAAATAAGCTAAAATAAAGGTAAAAACCAATAAAAAACTAAAAAGAAAAAAAGGGAAAAACTAAAAAAAATTTTCATCTAAAAAACTAAAAAAAAACTAAAAAAGGTAAAAACTAAAAGAACTAAAAAAGAAAAAAATAAATGACGACACTCAAAGAGAAAGCGACCAGGACAAAAGGAATGTTCGATTAGCAATCAACAAAGCACCGGGACACAGGGAGTGTAAATGACGACCAGGACATAAGTAAAAAAAAAAACTAACAAAACTAAAAAGAAGGTAAAAACTACAAAAAAACTAAAAAGAAAAAAAAACTAAAAACTAATAAAAAAACTAAAAAATCTAAAAATCTAAATAAACTAAAAAAGAAAAAAAAAAGGAAAAAAATAGAGGAGAAAAACAAAACTAAAAAACGAATGTATATACAGACCGGGACACCGGGATACAAATGACGACCGGGACACAGGGAATATAAATGACGACCGGGACACAGGGACACAACTACAACGGGGACACCGGGGGAAACAGGGGGATATAAATGACGACCGGGACACCGGGACAGGGAATGGTCGATTAGCAATCACCATCAACAAAGCTCAAGGGCAATCATTAGAATCATGAGGCATAGATCTGAATACAGATTGTTTTCCCATGGACCATTATATGTTGCATGTTCAAGAGTCGGTAAACCTGACAATCTATTTATATGCAAAGACAATGGGACAGCAAAGAATGTTGTATATTCGCAAGTTTTACATAGTTAAAACCATATATATATATATATATATATATATATATATATATATATATATATATATATATATATATATATATATATATATATATATATATATATATATATATATATCTATATTCACAGGTGGGACATAGGGACACAACTACAATGGCGCGTAACTATTATGGCGCGTAACGACTTACGCGCGCGGGGGGGCTTGGGGGGGGGGGGGTCGCGAAGCGCCCCCACCAACTAGGTGTTGGGGTGGCGCGAAGCGCCACCCCAACAGCTAGTATTCAATAAAAGACCAATCACATTGTACCAATTCATGACAAATTAAACTGTAATCAGTATACGCTTGATTCTTAAATTCTGATCTATGTGGGTACAATCTGAAACACTTAAATGTCACACTAAATGCAACAATTTAACTCCCTCCTCAACAAAAAATATTTATTCACAAATCATACTTGATATATTGCAAATACACTATTTTGTTAGCCTGGATATACACAGGGTCTTTAGATTTACCTTTTCCAATCCCCCCCCCACAAGTCAAACTCTGAGGTTAACTCAATCCTCAACCCCTGAAATTTCAAATTGATCTCTCAAGCTGTTTTTAAGATACTTGAGATACCTGATATATCAACCTGGATTCATAGGCCTACAACATAGCCTAATCTTATTCTAGTCCTATAGGTGCTTAAAGTGCCAACGATTTTATAAAGATTTGAATTGAAATATCTTTTCCTTTCTCAGTCCTCTTACTTAAGTTAAAATTCAAGGTCCATTTGGCCCTCTCCAAGGAAACTCCCTGGAAGCTCTTATTTTGTCTACACATAATTCCCAAATTATTGTAGATATACTATTTTGATAACCTATTATCAAACGAGTTTTTTCTTTCAATTTAGCCCTTACCTCTCATTCTAAGTCATAATTTAATATCCACTTGCAGCCCCCTTATCAATTCAGCTTATAAGTTTCAATCTGACACAAAAAGTCATTCCAAATATATTAAAGATATACCCTTTTGTTATCTTCACAACACACATAGGCTTTCAATTTACCTTACTACTTAGTCATGTACAGATGCATGATACATGACTACAAAATGTTCAGATGGATCAAGGAAAAAAGAATAGTTAACCCCTTTTCCCAACACAGAACTCAAAAGTCCCCTTGCCCTGCCCTCCTCCTTATATACACAACAGAATCTAAAAGTTTCAACTCTGTTGCCAAACATGTTCCAAAGATATTGTGGATATGCTATTTTGATGACCTGGATACACATAGTGTAACAAGTAGGATCAAATAAAATAAATAGCCTAATAAATAAAAATAATCTAATAGTACTAATTTTTGGAATTGGAGAAATAGAACAAGCAGATGGTATATAATATGCTGGATGTTTGGGACATTTAGATGAGTGATAGCTTCCTGGACATTGTAAGATGATAGATGAGAAATTGTGGTTGGCAAAAGAATGATATAAAGTCCAGAAAATTGTGCATTTCAAGTCTATTGTTGCACTGTGCCATTAAACTTAGGTACTTTTAAGATTGACCAGTTTGCTTTGATTGAAAGTATTAGTTAATTGAGCATCTGTCAGTAAAGCATATTGCATTACATGGAAATTACATTATGATCCCTTAAAGGGTTACAAGGCCTTAAAACAGCCCATAGTAACCAAGAGTCTGAAAATATGCTTCCAAAAAATATTGGCAAGTGAGAAAAAAATGCCATTTGTAGCTGGAATGGTAATTATTGTTTTGGTAAATTTTCAGTTTACAACATAGTTTAGCTAGGATGAAAGCAAATACATCACTTGATGCCTTTTTATTTTTTACATAGTTGAATAATTGTTCTTTGGGCCACTTTCATTTTGAGCCCAAAAGATAAAACAGTCCAAAATTGTCAAAAAGATCAGAAACATGTTTAAAAAGGTAAACCTAGCACAGTTTATTTTACTGGCCAATGATTAAGGCAAACATACCACTTGAGGCCTTTTTTATTGCTCACTCCAAATATAATATTTACTTTGCTCAGAGATTCAATTCTAAGCCCTTTATAGACCCTCAATGATGATACCTTCTATTTCATTTTAGGAGAGTGTAGAAGGTGAAGTATAGTTGAGCTGTAGTTGAAATGTGTTAACTATAGTTATTATTCATATAATGAAGTAAGAAATGTTGTTTTTAACCCTTTTACATGGTCAGAACTAAGAGAGAATGGTACCATCTTTGAGAGTTAGTAATAAGCTTAAAATTGAATTTCCAAGTAAAGCAATTGTTAGAGAGCATGAAAAAGTGCATTGAGTGGTATTTCCGCCTTATGTGTCCGCTAATAATATGAACTGCCCTAAATTTACCAAGAAACCACTGTCTAGTAAAATAAAATTGCCATTTGCAGCTGATTCAGGAATGCTAATTGTTATTTTCCAAAGCCTTAATTTTTAGAAATTGTATTAAGAAAACAAATTTGCAGATTTTTTTTAAGAGATTGAAACCCCTTATAAATTATGTCACACTAAAACATTTGTAGACAAGGATTTAAAATTCCACAGCCACACTCAGGCTCAGGTTGCAAAAGCTAATTGAGCTCTCAGACTCATTAAGTGCTCTTTTGTAACCAGAAAGTCATGTGTGGTTACAAAACTTTATAAATCCCTTGTCTGTCCCCACCTTGAGTTTGGCCTTTCCCCAAAATAAAATGGACACAAGAGCCTTTGAAAGTGTCCAAAGGAGAGCAACCAAACTGGTCTGCAGCTTAAATAACACCCCTTACTAGGATCGCCTAAGGTCTCTGAGACTTCCAACCCTCATTTATCCAAGATATAGAGGAGATGTGGTCATGGCATGCAAAATCTTCAAATATAGTCACCTGAACCAGATCTTCACCCCCTTCCTGGCTAACAACACAAGAGGTCACAGTCTGAAGCTCCACCTGCCTGGATGTTGGAGAGGGGAATGATGCAGCTTCTTTTCAATTCAGGTGGTTCCCCTCTGGAATAGCCTATCTGAGTCTACCATCCAAGCTGAGACTCCCCATTCCTTCAAGGCTGGAGTCAACAGGGACTGGGAGAGGGCTGAGTGGAGGCTGGACTGGGAAGCTAAGCCAACATGATTGCATCACTCACCACCAGTGAGAACCTACAGGAGGATCTACCACCTTATCTTTTTGGCAAATGTCATTTAAGGTAATTTTTCAGGGGTTAGGCTACTAGCTCTTTCATGCCTTTAAACATTTGTTGACTATGGACCATTTTGGGTGAATATCTAGATTACAGAGTATTCAGATAGCCTAGCCAAGAAACTAACTTACATCTGGAATCAGAATTTTATCCTAAGTCTAAATATGACATTAGCTTCATTTACAAATTCAATTTTAAGCCATTTAAAGACCTTCAAAGATGATACCTTTTTCTTTTATTTTAGATATAGCTTATATACATGTGTTAGCACCAATGATGTTAAAACTGGTGTACCCATAAATTGAATTGATGGTGATCCAATGAAGAATCAATAAATGTATGAAAAATATATAATATGGGCTATATATTTTAACAAGGTCAGAAAAGAAAGGTTAGGTTAAAATTCAAGTTGTTACAGAAACAAATGCACCAAAAATAATTTAAAGTCTAGGGCCCATTAACTCAGTTAAGGTTAAAAGACCTCTTTTTGGGAAAAACCACTTTTCTTTGACATTCTAGAAAAACAGCAATGGCTTTTTGGACCACCCTATTTTACTACAGCATGATGCAATTTGAGGGCAGTGGTAAGAACCTTGGTCAAATTATAGCAGTTCATATAACTGGCTTACCAACAAAGTGAATATACTACTTGATATCTTTTCATGCTCTTTACAAATATAATAATTGCTTTTACCTTAAATTCAAATTTAAGCACTTTTTAACATAACCTAACCCAACCTAAACTAACCTTGTTATAAATAATTTTAGCACTGAGAAAATGTAGCATTATTTTTTAAACAAAGGAAAAGATGGCACTGAGAAAATGTAGTATTATTTTGTGGAAAACAAGCAATAAATCATACTATAATTGAAAATTTATCATTTTTAAGAGCTCAAAAAGTGCTTAAATTTGAATTTGTGGTAGAAGTGATTATTATATTTGTAAATAACATAAAAAAGGCATCAAGTGATATGTTCACTTTATTGGTAAGTCAGTTATATGAACTGTCATAATTTTTTGAAAATTCATCATTTTTAAGAGCTCAAAAAGAGCTTAAATTTGAATTTAAGGTAGAAGCACTTATTATATTTGTAAAGAGCATAAAAAAGGTATTGAGTGGCATATTCACTTTATTGGTAAGCCAGTTATATTACCTTAAATTACCTTACCTTAAATTGTATTTAAGCAAGATAAGGTGGTAGATCCTCATGTAGTTTTTGCTGGTGGTGAGTGAAGTAATTATGTTGGCTTAGATTCCCAGTCCAGCCTCCACTCAGCCCTCTCCCAGTCCCTGTTGACTCCAGCTTTGAAGGAGTGGAGAGTCCCAGCTTGGATGGTAGACTTGGATAGGCTGTTCCTGAGGGGGACCACCCAAATGGAAAAGAAGCCATGTTGTTCCCTTCTCCAACATCCAGGCAGGTGAAGCTTCAGACTGTGACCTCTTGAATTGTTAGCCAGGGAGGGGTGAAGATCTGCATCAGGTGAATGGTTTTGAAAATTTTGCATGCCATGATCACATCTCCTCTATATCTTCAATACATGAGGGTTGGAAGTCTCAGAGCTATATATCTTCAATACATAAGGGTTGGAAGTCTCAGAGCCCTATATGACCTGATAAAATTTTACAAGACCCTCAGCTTTGTGGTCAAATTTTTACTAATAATTTGTGAGCATAAGTTCAAATGTGGGCTCTGTTTTGATAAGCAATTGAAAAGAAAAAAGATATTATTTGTAATTACTATTTATTATTATTATTATTGTTTATTATTTGTAATTTATTGAATAAATATCAAGCAATAAAAGTTACATTTTAGAATCAGAAGCAACTCAGTTTTCTGTTAATAGCCCATGTAAATAAAACTGAAACACACATATATATATATATATATATATATATATATATATATATATATATATATATATATATATATATATATATATATATATATATATATATATTTATATATATATATATATATATATATCAAAATAGGATAATTGGTATTTCTAAAAGAGGTAAGCCAATAGCTTAATAATTTCAAGTGTCTTACCTGAAATGATTTTACTAATAACAATGTTGATGTATAGCTTAGATTTTTAGCTTTTCTCTTATATACATAATCTTCCAATTTCTCTTTTGTTAACAAGAAGAGAGGGTTTTAGTTTTACATAACTTGGCTCAATTAGACAGTGGACTGGTTTTCTACCCTAGGCCTATCTGAACTCTATTAGCCTCAATATTCACCCTCTTTAAAGCCCTTTAAGGAATCAAAACAGAAGTTACCCCAGAAGCAACTACTGAATCATGAAGAACACAAAGTGGTTGGTAAAATTCTAGTTAATTGACTTCTTGCTATCTCAGAAAGGGTTTAGGTTAGGAAAATGAAACTTTCAGGGATGAATCTACAGACTAAAGTATGTCCTGGGAAGATATTTTGAAACAACTACCTCTACTCTTTCTCTCTCTAGATGACCCTGACCTTTGATGACCTTTAAAAATATGTGTGTTATAAAAGTGAAACCTTGCAAAATAGATCTTCTGCTTAATTGAAGTAGGCTATAACAAAATTGTTTTCAGCTTCATAACTTTGCTCAATTCCATTTTATAAGGTTTTAAAGATATGCAAATACATTTCCTAAATTATGAAAAAAATATTGATATGGATCAAAATACTACTCAAATAACAGGAATTGCATTTTCAAAACTAAAAGCAGAGAAAAAAAAACTAGTAACTGAAAATTAAGGTAAATGTTGTTTTGTCAAAATTTCAATAGGTATAGACCTGTCATGTAGGCAAATTTCAGGGCCCTCTAGAGGGTGAAGGAGTGGAGGTGGGTACTTTAAAATATCTTCCCAGAAAATTATTAGCCTGTAGACCCGTCCCTGAAAGTTTCATTTTCCTAACCTAAACCCTTTCCAAGATAGCAAGAAGTCAATTAACTAGAATTTTACCAAGTGGTTTAATCACTTTCTTCATAGCTAAATTAGACTGTGTTGTAAACAGTAAATTTACCATCATTTGTGCAGTGGGCAAGACCTTTCTTTGAAAGTTTTATTTTTTCCAGAAGAGACAAGAAGGCATTATTAGGCTAATTTAATGCCTGAAAATAAAATAAAATGGTTAAGTAACTCACCAGTATTTTTCATTCTCATTTGGTGAAAAAACTGCAAAGCAAATCCAGATCTATGATTCTTCCTTAGATCGATACAATCCGTGAATCTTGAGATGCTAGCTGAGTTATGCTTAATAGATGACACTTTTGTTTCACCGTTGTATTGCAATCCCTTTCTACAACTTATCCACAGTAGATAACTCCCTGGTCATAAATCAAAGAGTTTCATATGATACAAAATTGTCCTGTGGCTCATTGTTAATCTATATTCCTTAGAGTCTATTTCTTTGTTTTCACTTTCAAATATCAAAATCTACAGAAAGTAAACCAAAAAAAATTTAAACAGAAAATTTAAACAGAAAAATTTACAGAAAGTAAACCAAACAAAATTTAGCACTGAGCTTGCTAGTATATTCCGCAAAAATTTTGACTGCAAAAAAAAATGTTTTCAACTACAATTCTGTATTTAATTGCATTGAATGCAAAGGTCAATTTGTGCAGCATCAACATTCCCACATGCTCCCAGGTGAGAATAGCATGCATTTTGAAAAATCGTCTGTTATTTTCTACTACTAAAACAAACAACCCAAAACCAGTACCAGTCCCCTTTAGGCCAATACAGATTCATAAACTTTATCTAATTCCTCAATTTATTCATAGTATCACTCTTTATTAATCCAAGAAATTCCATTTTTGAAAAAATATGTCCATCTGACCTTTTCCCGTCCCAGTCGAGAACGACATGCTTTTCGTTTCACGCCGAGTGGAAAGCCAAAAGAAACAATCTTTGCAAATCTGTCATCCATCGTCCGAAAAAAAATTCCAAGCCATCTCAACCTTTCTCTCGGGTTGACCATATTCCAAGGCATACTGCATTATCTGATATACCATACAAAGAAAGGATCTTCACCAAAGCTTTTATATCGGCTAAATCAAATGCCTGTTATTAGTGCATAAACTTAGTACTCTGGGTCTGAGGAATTAGGCAGTTCTTAATTATTTATCTAAGAGTGAAAATTAAACTCATGTATCTTCTCTCTTTTCTAAAAAAAAAACTATCTATAAAATTATCAAAAGACGAAGTCATTTGCTTCGAAAAGAACCAAGCTGCCGTCTTTGCAATTGCCCAACTCACTCATGACTTTTCTTATAAATGATTTTGTTGAATTTTTCTTAAAATGACTGGGCTTCCTCTTTTAAAGATGGTATTCATAATCTTCAAGAATTCATATTTAAATTCCCAGCAATCGTGTATGAAAAACTCATTTATCAATGACAAACACCAATTTCAGGCTCCTTTTCTATCTTCGACTCAGACAAGTCGTGATTGACTATTATCTCTCGATTTATTAATATGCCAGAACAATATTTCACTATTATGCTGTCAGGATGCAAATTCCAGATATTCGGGGATTTAATCCCTGACCTCAACTTCACACCTCCTCAATTCATATTTTGGTGCTTTCTCCACTTTCTTTACGTTCCTCTTGTTTTCATATGATCTATCACTAAAAAAATTCTTGTACAAGCCCCTACTCCTCCTCCTCTCTATTAAACGTAAAGCATTTTCACTAACATTTCTTGCTGTGTTTCTAACTTTCTTCACACCACCAGTGACCTCACAACCTATTTCCCCAAAATTAATTCATCTATCTTCCACATTGCCAAAATAAAAACTCAAGTTTAGTATTTGTTCGTGGAAATTTTTTTCTGAAATTCTCATCCTGGGCTCTACCACCGTCAAAATTTCCGGGATGGTAATTACTTTTCTTATAATTCACCTTTAAATTATCCCTAGACACTACTACATAGTAACCTTTACTTTTAACTTCAATAACAGCACTCTAATATATCCTATTATCTTCTACCGATCCTGCCAGTCTTCAAATTATAGCAGCATAACCAATAAGGTTAAATGTATAGCTATCATTAAGTAAATAGTTGAACTAGGATGTTAAGCAGGAAAAAAAAAATCACAATGTGAATACTATTACTGATTCTAAAGGGTACCAGTGGCCTCCTTCGTGTGGTGCCCCTGAGTTTATTTGGCTTAAAATGACAGCCAGGGGGAATACGTTTAGGTCTTTTGATATGTGTAATCTGAGACTGGTGTTGGAGCCTGTCTGGTGAAATCGTGGACCAGTAACCACGGATGGCAAAGGGTAACGGAGAGAGTCCCAAGCTTGGATCCAGAAATCGTGAAGGGTAACGAAAAGAAACGGGAGGTGGAGAGCAGAGAACATCAGTATCCTGGCTATGCTCATTTCCGGGCTGGTGGTTTGTTTCAGAGATAAGACCTATTGTCCTCGTATGAGAGTCCGGAACAGACAAGTTTGGCCACCCCCCCCCCAACACTGGGTGTTCCTTGCCCGTTTGCTGACAACTGAGCCCAGAAATGAGGAAAACTGGCGAGTAATGGAATGACAGAGTTGGATAAAAGATATGAAGGGACCCGAACCAGAAGGAAGCTCCAGATGAGGATTAAGGGAAAGGATACAGAGGATAAGATTCAATTTCAAATCAGCTGTTTATAGAAAAACACAGGCTTTTGGGCCGTGGACTTGAGCTCGCCACTCAGATGGCTGGCCCGTCAGACGCTGAATAATTTTGCACGCACTCAATTAGCAACAGATGGAAACAAAAGGGGATGGCTTAGAGTTTGCTTGGGGGCCTCCCCCGAGGCAATGCCCTGATCCAAGCCTAAACAAAGATCCAGATTTGGACCAGCCCAAGCAAGAACACAGATTGATGAGTGCCGGGCGAAGTTTAAGCGCAGAAAGATACCCAGCCAAAGGGAGAGAAGAGAAGCCAAAAAGCTAAAAACTGATGGTCTGCAGGGGAGAGGACCTGGAGTGGAACACGGACATACGTCCCGGACCGGCAACCCACCTCAATCAAAGGTGAAAATAGAGACAGAGGAAATCTACCCAGAAATACAACCCCGGGTGGTACTTTGGTAAATCAACACCCCCTAGCTAGAGAGGAAGAGGAAACAGGCTCCTGGAGTATCAGAAGAAAAAAGAAGATATGCAAAAGCAGCCAGATTGATACCCATGAAGATGATTAAGAGTAACTGGCAACCCCTCAGAGAAGATGATGTTTTCCTTCTAATGGAGGCCATTGAGGCCAGCATTGTGAAGGACAAATTGAACTTCAGTTCTGATGTATTCTTCACGAGATCAAACAGTTTTTTGTAGCAAATTGTAACTATGGAGCGATAGGTCCAATTGTAACCAAAACTCTAAAATATAGAATATTGGTATCAATAGATATATCAAAAGAATTGGCTTATTATGCTGATTCCAAATGTGCAAGTTTCATTGAGTTTAGTTTTACCTATTATTGGCTATGGGCCTGTGAACATTTGCCTGATTTTAAAAAAAAGGAAAAACCCCTAAAAGCCTTAAAATCTTAAAGAAAATCACTCCCTCAGATTCAGCGTATAAAAAACACCACTGTCTAGGTCCCAAGCTCATACCTGCAAAAATATGGAATTATTTATTTTTGCCTGAAGAAAGACCACGGATGCGTGTTTATATGTTGTTTTTTTTCCTCAGGGGTTATCGTATCAACCGGGGAACGTTGAGGGATTGCTCATTCATACGGAAATTAAAAGTTCTAGTGCCCTTTTTAAGTAACTAAAAAGATTGGAGGGCAACTAGGTCCCCCCTTCCCGGCCCTTTTTTCCCAAAATCTTTCAAGCAAAATTTTAAGATAGCTATTTTGTTCAGCTTAGTTGAAAGACTCAATAAATATGCCTTTGGACATAACATGACCCTCAACAACTCCAGAAAAAGGGTCTAAGTTATAAGCACTATTTTTTACTGTGACAAGCATATGGCTTTTTCCTGTGTTGAATAAAATAAATGAATAAATAAATAAATTTTTCCCATTAATTACGCATAGTATTTGTTAATGGGAAGAATGCATACATTTTCAGGTGGGGGGAGGAAGCGAGCTTTTCTATGGGGAAATTTTCCATGGGAGGGAAAGTTTCTGGGGGGTCAACTGGTAATGGAAAATTATATACTGGGGATATCTGCCAGAATTCCTATTCAAAATTCTTTTTAAATGTCTTGCTTTCTCTTTTTCGTCTCAATTTTACATGAAGTTATTAAAGCTAACTGTCCAGGGTAAATTTTCACCTGGATTGAACTGATTAAAGGATATTTCCGCGGGAAGGGAGATTTCTCCGGAGAGGATGGGCCAGATCTCCTGGTAATATTTAAAAACGATCAGAAATTAAACAAGTAAAAAAGTTTTTTCAACTTAAAGTAAGGAGCAACATAGAAACTTAAAACAAACAAAAATTATTATGTATATTAAGGGAATTGCCCCCTCCTCAACACTCGCTCTTTACACTAAAGTTTGAATTTTGTCCCAATTCTTTAAGAACGAATCCTTGAACACAAGGGTCGTTTAATTAGACCAATAAGATGTTTTTTTTAAGGTATGAAAAACTATAGCGTAAAGAGCGAGATGTTGAGGAGGAGACAATCCCCTTCGTATCCGTAATAATTTCTGTTCGTTTTAAGTTTTAATGTTGCTCCTTACTTTCAGTTGAAATAAACAACTTTTTTTATTTAATTGGAGGAAGGTACAACTTAAGTGAGGTCCCACATTAAGAGGACGACATCATGGACTAAAGAAGCATTGAGTGGGTTAGAGCTGGGTTACGTTCCCCTTTCTCGAGGAGGCACGCCTTCGAGAAGAAATTTCTCTATTGACGACTCGAATTTCAGGTAACCATATAAGCTGATAGTTTCCTGCAACAGATTCCTCGCTAAGGAGAAAACTGAGGTTACCAAGATGTATGTCGAGAAGGGAAAGACCTACCACGATGTAGCAGTTGACGTGGACCTGTTTCTGGAAGGGGAGAAACGGAACTTCAGACTCCCATTGGCTTGAAAGGCCACACACTAGTCAAACAGGATTCTGGTTTGAATAATCCTAAGCTTCCAAGACCAAGGAAAAAACAAAAAATCTATACAACAAGTGCGGAAAGTACAACAAAACCAATGAAAAAACCGCCTAAAAAAGTAAATAAAATTCAATAAAACACCAAAAATTAAAAGAATTAAAATCAAATGCCTAACAAACAATTCGGCGAGTCGTTCACCAATATCCGTGATTTGCATAAAATCCAAACAAAATTTTACTGCTAACGACAGATACTAACGAACAACTCGTTAGTACCCGTTGTTCGTTAGTATCCGCGTAAAAACTGATTTCTGGTGTTTTATTCAATTCTATTTGACTTTTTAGGCGTTTTTTTTTTCATTGGTTTTGTTATACTTTCCACACTTGTTGTATAGATTTTTTGTTTTTTCCTTGGTCTTATTAGTTTGTTCGCGCTGATGAAGAGAGGCGGTCGTTCTCTCAAAATATTCGCTTTCTGTGTTTTCTTCAATATTTTCATGTTGCCTTTAAAAACACCATTTTTGATCGTTTTCTTTCTTTGTGTTATGGCAGGCCAATGTGGTTTAGGATATTTATATTAATTTTCGATAAAAGTTGAACAGAACTGAGAGAACTAGCTGTTGTCAAATAAAACTAAAGAACGACCTTAAAAACTCAACAGAACTTAAGACACTGAAACCCCCTCCTTTACGCTAGTTTGGTAGTACTTTATTGAAAGCATTTTGGATCCTTTGAAATATAACTAGTTGGCAATTATAACCATTTCATTTGCTGATTGCCCTTTGAAAGATTTGAACAGCAAAACTTAACTCAAATATGCTTAAACTTAAATGCACATTAAAAAGCCTTCAATTCTTAGGCTATTTTGAAAAACTGTTTATCCCTTTACCCTTGTGTCAGATTATTTTTTCTCAGAGGTTTAGGAAAAAGACGTCAAGCTTCAGCATATAGGGCTGAGCGTCATAAAGTCATATTGTTCTATTAAGCATCTCTTGTAGGTCCAAGACACACCATATATGAATTTTTTTTGCTGAACCATAAGAAACCCATGCAACCCACTCAGCCATCTACAAATCCCAACAGTGAGGACGTGAAGTTTAGGCGATAGTTTGGATAGTAAAGCAATAGCGATACCACAATCAAATTAAAAAATGATGACACGATTTTTGCAACACCAGTACTACTATTGACATAGCTTCTCATTTTAGAGGGGCAGCAATGAGAAGCTACTACATAGCTTCTCATTTTAGAGGGGCAGCAGAATGTCACAGAGCTTACGAATATTGAAAAAGTGGTGACAGTTGACAAGTCAATTGATTTACCAAAAGAGGATAATCAACCAATGCAACGTAAATAAAATACCTGGGCCACCAATCAAAAATAGAACTGATACGTTGGAGATGGTTGAAGCGATCTTTTGAGGGTGCTACAAAGCTATCGGTGACTTTGAGTGAGAAATTTACAAAAGTAACGCACTCTTTGTAACCACCTACCCAAGGAAGTGGTAGCATAAGAAACATGTGGAGGAATACAGAAATAAATTATACAAGAAATTCACAACATTCTTTAAAATAAATAACTTTCTTAGACCATTTCTTGGCAGCCACTGGGCTAATAATATATCAACAGCTTTATTCGAGATAAAAACAAACCGCCTCACAAAATCAACAAAATAAAAACTCATCGACTGAGTAATTGGCGTCACATAGTGCAGACGTGTCAACACTACCTCCCTCCCGGGGTGTGGTGCTGGATCACTCCCGAGATCAGCATACTCAGCTCACAAAAACTAACACTGGAGCTACTTTCTTGTACTGTTGTCCACTCATTCACCATCGATATCAGACGAAATTAGTCTAAAGAAAGGTTTTTCAATTGATGCAGATTATTTATCCATGTGAGTTTTAATTCATTTTTTAATCCAAAAATCTCAAATTCAGGTTTAACCTTAAAAAAGGAACATCAGGATGCGAGCAGCGATTAAGCATTTATTAAATACATGGAGATCAAATTTTTGATGTTTAATCCTTCAATTTTCTAACAGCTTCTCTAAAATCATTATGCAGTCCATTGGCAAAGCGTGATAAAGAGAATTCTGAAAAGTCTTTAAGGCCCTTGCTTTCTTGAAGCCATCTATATCTCCGCTCTTCAACTTCTAGCTCAGTTTCCCTAAAAATGACGAAAACATTCTTTTTAAAAGACAATTCCAAAAAAATAGCAAAGCCAATTATATAAACTGACTCCAAAAGGATTTATAAACTGCTTGGTACAAATAAACGCACATGCACGAGGATAAAGTTTTTGTAATACGAACTATAAAAACACCATTTGAACAGAATAGCAAAAGGTAATTCAAAAGACGATAGTCATTTGTGAAACAGAGGTTTATATATAGTTAGTAAATACGCCTATATTCATTGATCAATCCTGTTAAATCCCATTACTTCATCTTTACAGAACATAGTTTCTCAGAGTTACAAACTGATGGACAATCCTTCTACTTTTCCCTCATTTTAAGTTTCTGTATAGTTTACCTCGCAAAAATATCTAAATTACTAATTTGTCCATTATAATGTAACTAAATAACCGTCATTAAGGTCTGTGTTCCTTGAACAATTTTTAGTACGGTATTTTTCTGCTCTCTTACGGCTTTTATAAATCAACAAAAAAAGACAATCTTGATATTATTCTATACTTCACAATCAACTCATTCGACAAATTATATTATTAAAATTTAGCGTACATAATTTTTTAGATTGAAAAGACTTTGAAAAGTGGCTAAAAATCGATAAAAAGACGACAATTTCTCATTTTTAAAGCAAGTTTGTTATCTTCCCCAATAAAAAGTCCAAGCGAAAATATAATTCTGGCTCGGTGAATGCTTAAACCTGAATAGACAAATGAATCCAGTTATGTAAATATTTTCTCCTTTTTGTGCAAGTAACAGATATATGATTATCTTAAAATAACTTGTTACAAAGGGAACATATACCTTAATTTTGTATGATATTAGGACTTGTACATCATGAATCGTTTTCAAGCTTCCAATTTTATTCCCTAGAAAGTTCCAAAGAAATTTAGGTTTTCCAAAACATGTTATTTGCTGGTTTCTCAGTTTCATAAACCATTGGCCAACGCAGCTTTTGATATCAAACTACTGCTGTTGGTCTTACCCTCAAATGCCCTAGCCATACAAAAGGCAGAAAATAAAATACCGTCTAGGGCCAAAAATAAGCAGGTCGTTCCCGAATGAGGGACAGGATGACATAAGGAAAGGTGTAAGGGAAATAGGAACTTCCTTGGAGGGAGAAAAGATGGAGGCTTTGAATAGATGGGGATGGAAGAGCGTGCGTGGCTGTGTTGGCCTCAGGTGGCATGGTACTGCAGTGATTTATTACTGGCAGTAGTAGTAAAAGATGTACGCTGTGTAACTTGAGGTCTTTTAATTATTACAACAGAAGTAAATAATTCTGAAGCAAAACGAAGAAGGTGTTACAGTAGCAGTAGCGAACGTAGTAGCTACTCTTCTGTGTCAGTAAAAAAAAGGAAAGATTTAGAATCCTGAAGACAATAAGGCAAGGAGTTTTGTGCTATAAAAGGAGTTTCTAGGGCTATAAAAAATGTCAAGATAGAAAATAAATGAAATCATTTTGGAAGCACGATTTTTTTAAAGTCGTGGCCTAAAACTAATATTTTTTGTCACAACTACTCCAGATACTTATTCACACCTTGTTTCTTCACGTATTACTTCCAAAGGTCTTATTTTATTTTTTTACGCATAAAAACTCTCTTTGCTCAATTTGAGGATGTTTTTACTTTTCAGAGAGAGAAAGAGAGGAAGGGAGGGAGGGAGAGAGAAAAAGAGAGAGAGATAGAGAGATAGAGAGAGAGAGAGAGAGAGAGAGAGAGAGAGAGAGAGAGAGAGAGAGAGAGAGAGAGAGAGAGAGAGAGAGAGAGAGAGAGAAAATGAACAAAATCACTTACTTAGGTGTAGCTTTTCTATTCAAGACGAACGCCCAGATTGTGTAGAACAAAAGCCCTATAAGCCCTAAAACCCAGAAAAGGGCAATGACCCGAGGTAGTGGTTTCGATATAGTTTCTCTATCGAAGCGTGCAACAATTAAAAACTCTGTAAAGACAATAGTCAGAAGAGTCCAGGACTGACGACCAATACTTGTACAGTCGCTGAAAAATACAAAAAATGTATATGAATAAGTAATTATAAATGGTAGAGAGAAATTAAAGCATGCAGCCATTTCCAACCGAGAAGGCTGTTTGGTATTATACTAAACATTAGTTCTCCTGATGCAGGCCAAATGACACTCTAGCAATACATCACTTCATCCTTTATAAAGTCGAGTATGAAAATATAAAATCAAAAGCATTTATTATAAAGATTACAATAAATATTACAAAATCTATATTCAGAAAGTAAATAACAGAAGTTTTGAGAACTAATTAAGCATTAACGAGATTGAGTTAAGAAAAAATCGGAAGAATAGAAAGATAAGTCTGCAGATCAAGATTAGAACGTTAGAAGCCACAGCGATGTCAGTGGACAAATATCGTTCGGAAACATGGGTATTTCGGAAGACAGAGGAGGACTTGCTAGACATTTTCCAGAGAAACTGTCAACGGATGGTTTTGTGTGCCTGTCTTACTCCTCATATGTGAACCGACAAGCTGTATGAAAAATGTGGGTGGTCCCAATTTCAAGGGCTGTAAAAAAAAGGTAAAGATGGCTATGTCACGTTATGTAAATAAAGGGTAACTGATTGTCAAAGATCGTCTTTTTGAGCCATCCATCGAGGGCCAAATGAAAAGGAGGTCGTTCCAGAATAGGATAGAAAGCGGTCGTAAAAGAGGACCTAAAGGATATTGGAACTTATTGGGAGGGGATAAAGAGGAAAGCTTCGGATTTGGATGGAGGAGAAGCATGCACAGCTGTGTCAGCCACAAGCAGCTTGGTGATGCAGCGAGTTGCTAGTAGTAGTAGCATTAAAACAACATCTTTTTTATGTGAGACAAAACACAGGGGATACTGCTTCAGGAAAATAAAGCACTTGGAATTATTTCTCTTTTGGTCCGAGTTCGACGAATTTTTCAAATTTCTTAAAATTTTTCAAATTTCAATTAAAATTATTTTTTTTTAATTTCAAATGTTTTTTTTCTTAATACTTTATTGTAGGAAGTGCACCATTTTTTTATGTAGTCAAAAATTACGTGATTCTAGAGTATGAAATATGTCAGAAGATTATTAGGGCTTGGATATTTTTAAGCAGCTCTTATGGTTTATCCTTATTTGTTTAAGGTTAACAAATTTCTTGGAAAACTTTCTCATTACATTCAAGTTAAACCTTCTTAATTATTCTCAGATACTAAACTACAAGCTATGTATCCGCCATATCTAAAGAAGAAGGCACTTTAGATTTCCTAAAAGAGATTAATTTTAGCCACCAAAATTTAGTTATAAATTTAATTCTTTAAAAGAGATTAATTTTAGCCACCAAAATTTAGTTATAAATTTAATTCTTTTAGTCCACAAAACTCTAAAAGGATACGAGTGGTGCTGATACAGTTAAAATCAGAGATGACAAGTAGGCATTTCAGAACAAACAAGGATATGTCACCTCAATTCCAAAGAAGTAACAAGGGAGCTTAATTAAACTAACCTCATGTAAAATATTAATTATTTATATCTATTATCGATTATTATTTTATATCAATATCTATTGAAATATTCTCATGTAAAATATTTATTATTTATATCTGTTATCGATAATTATTTAATATCAATATCTATTGAAATAATCACTGAATATGAGCAATTGAAATATCTAACAAAAAAACAATATTTAACATAAACAATTTCAATATTTAGCATTAAATATTCATAAGCAGCCACTTTTTCGATCATTCTTGAATCTTGTTATTATATGCGATCATTATCAAATGCGTGATAACACCATCTCAAAAGAAAGTATTCAAAAATAAATGTATTAGTCAATAATTCTCCTAGCCTCAAACAGTAACTATATTTCAGTACAATATTCCTGGATCAATTTTCGAATATTTTTGTACAAACCTTTCTTGAGGAACCACTTCCCCATTACTTGCAAGGTTGTAATAATTTGGTTGTAGCAAAGGTAGTAACAAACCTTTCTTGAGGAACCCCTTCCCCATTACTTACAAGGTTGTAGTAATTTGGTTGTAAAAAACCTTTCTTGAGGAACCACTTCCCTATTACAAGGTAATGACCTTTTAAAATAAAACTAATAATTTGAGCAAGCTTTGAACTTTAGCATTTTTTTTTTCAGCCAGCTTCTCTGGGGACCAGAGCTCCACAGAACGGTATCGGGGGACCATACCTTAAGGCTTTCCCAGATTCTGTTGATGTCTTTAATTCTTGGATCGGAGGCAAGATTTAATTAATAATGTTTAACGGTTTGAAAGGTTAAATTAAAGGTTATATTTAAAGGTTAGTTATTACTATTTCATTACATTTTCAAACACTAATGGCAAACATCAATGTCAAACAAACAATAGTTCTGTCAAACATACTAGTCAAACTGGGGTGACCCATACAGCAAGATAACTGGAAGCTGAAAAAGCCTACTGCACAAATTTAAGTTTATGGAAACTCGGCCATAAACCTGTGACAACTATCACATAGCAGACTAAACAAAGGGCATATAACAGTGAGGCAAAGTCATTACTGCCTAGATAAGCTTAAAAATTGTTATATAAATTATGATATGTTATAAATATATTTTAATATAGAGCTTGTAACGTGATTTCAATATTTTGGAAACTGGGCAATAGATATGAGGCAACTATGATATAACATAGACAAAACATAGTGAAAAACAACAATGAGGGAAAGTCACTTCTACTTGAAGAGCTTAAAAAATGTTTGTCTCTTAAACAACGAGCGAGCAAAAATTAGTTTGTCATACGAAAGAATTAAACTTACGGATCGTCAAGATATTGAAAAACTTCTCGTAATGCAACAGCACCCCAAAACAGCATGGCAAACAATCTGACTAAGTTGAGCCAATGATCAGGTGGGACCCAGAGAACAAACTTCAGATAGAAAGTGTTCAATTCTGTTAATAAGAACTAAAAGAGAAAAAATTACTAATTCAACCCATCCTAATCGTATGTTTAGCTGAATTTTGATACAAGACAATAAAATTTTTCAGTCGAGCGACGTCATTATAAATACAGTGCTTTCACTTTCACAAATAATCTGTAAAACCTCGGGGATTTTCGGTAGAAAACTGGCAGATGACCTGAGAGCAATCTGCAGATTTTGTACCGAAAATAGTTTGGGCATCTTTTCTGTCGGTAGATGGGTATGAAATTTGGTATGAATCCCAAAACATCAGTAGAAGTGGAAACATTGCAGAAAGGTTTGATCGAGATAAAATTCTCTCAAGTCTCCCGAGGAAAGTATTTGGAAAAAAGATTCCTTTGAATTCCCGTATTCTTTAAAGAGTATATCGCTACCGGTGCATAAAACAGAAGCATTTAACTATCAAAAAAGCAGTCTCGCTGTTAGGAGAAACGAATTTTTCAACTCCGATACAAAATATAAGCGAGTCAAAGATTCGCTGATACTCTATGTACATATATGTAATTTACAACCTTAATTATTAAATGACACGTAATTGTTCTTGCACAGTTGACTCGCGCTTGGAGGGTAGTACTATGAATATGGTAGGAATAGTGAATTATGAATATGGCAGTGGGCATGAATATATGTAATTTACAACCTTAATTATTAAATGACACGTAATTGTTCTTGCACAGTTGACTCGCGCTTGGAGGGTAGTACTATGAATATGGTAGAAATAGTGAATTATGAATATGGCAGTGGGCATGAATATATGTAATTTACAACCTTAATTATTAAATGACACGTAATTGTTCTTGCACAGTTGACTCGCGCTTGGAGGGTAGTACTATGAATATGGTAGGAATAGTGAATTATGAATATGGCAGTGGGCATGAATATATGTAATTTACAACCTTAATTATTAAATGACACGTAATTGTTCTTGCACAGTTGACTCGCGCTTGGAGGGTAGTACTATGAATATGGTAGAAATAGTGAATTATGAATATGGCAGTGGGCATGAATATATGTAATTTACAACCTTAATTATTAAATGACACGTAATTGTTCTTGCACAGTTGACTCGCGCTTGGAGGGTAGTACTATGAATATGGTAGGAATAGTGAATTATGAATATGGCAGTGGGCATGAATATATGTAATTTACAACCTTAATTATTAAATGACACGTAATTGTTCTTGCACAGTTGACTCGCGCTTGGAGGGTAGTACTATGAATATGGTAGAAATAGTGAATTATGAATATGGCAGTGGGCATGAATATATGTAATTTACAACCTTAATTATTAAATGACACGTAATTGTTCTTGCACAGTTGACTCGCGCTTGGAGGGTAGTACTATGAATATGGTAGGAATAGTGAATTATGAATATGGCAGTGGGTATGAATATGGCATTTTTTGCCGAAATGGCGTTTTACAAAGACCCGTACTATTTCCTGAAGAACAAACCAAACGATAATGCATCAATGAAACAGTTTGATGACCACCATCTCATGCACCATCTCACCAGCTTCTACCTATCGACAGAAAAACACACAACATAATTTAATTGGGATTAGAAACAATATCATACCTATTATCTAATTATAATCTTATTATATATAATTATAATAAGATATAATTATTAATAATATATATATAATGATCTTATATATATATAATAATAATATATTATATATATTATTAATATATAATTATTATCTAATTATATAATCTGTTGTAGCATAGTGGATTGGTGCTCTGCTTGGCAATACGGGGCCCAGGGTTCGATCCCCGCCGCAGCAAGGTTGGGTGACAAGCTTGCTACTTGTTCCTGTAAAAACACCCAGCAACTGAAACATCGATTCGACGCCCTATGCGCCAGCAATGGCTCTGGAGGATCTTTATCCTTTTTTTTTTATTATCTAATTATATTAGCCATAATCATTACCACCTACATCTATCGATCCAATTCAATAATATTATTAAAGCCAAACTATCCTAATTGTGGTAAACAATCACTTTCTTTTTTTGAATACAATACACATTTATTCACGTATAGACTTTTAGAAAAAGGATTTCTCGCTTTGAACAACAGGAATCACAGTAAGACAGGTGAACTTAGAGATTAGTTTTTATCAAATAAATAAATATATCCATTTCAACCAAAATTCCTAATTTGAAGGCATTTTTTCCGAATCATAAGTTAAATAACTTTATTCCTCACGCCTCTCAATACAAAATTTCTATACAACTGACACCTTTTTAAAAGAAAAATGTTATGGCAGGGCGAAGAGCAGATCGACTGCGGCACGATTTCCATTTAAAGTCGTCCTACGTTAAAAGTCTCGAGATATGGTATGTTTATGTTTAGGCTATTGGAGAAGGCTTCCAGTGATTTCATCTTTTCTACTGGGAATGGTAGTTAGTTCCAGATCCTGATGACCCAGGGTATGATCAAATGATGGTAAGAATTTGATCTTGAAATCTTCATCTTCACGGGCTCCAATTGCAGACTGTGCGATCTTGTGTTGCTTTGGGGAATTTTTTGAACAAGCTTGTCTTTTACGTTCCCAAAATTCTCATGAACTATCTTGAAGAGGGTTTTTAAGTCTAAGATCGTTCTACTTGTCTCAAGTTTATGGAGAGTGAGCCTTCTTAGAGCTTCGTCATACGGAAGGTTTCTGAATCCTTGAAGTCCTTTTACAAAGCGTTTCTGGACCCGTTCTATTCTGTCAATATCCTTTTTGAGATATGGCGACCAGATGACAGTGGCGTATTCAAGCTGTGGCCTGACGTAGCTTGTGTATGCTGATATATTTGAGTGATTGTCAAGATATCGTAGGGATTGACTGAGTAGCCAGAGAGTATTCGACGCTTTACGCACAACCAGGCCGATATGCTTTTCTGGTTTGAGGTCCAAGCTCAGAATTACGCCTAGGTCCTTTTCACAGGTAGATTTTGTCAGGTCGATACCTTTCATTTTGTATGAGTACATCGGATTTTGGCGGCCAAAATGGACGACAGAGCATTTTGCTAAATTTGGTGAAAGTTGCCATTCTTCGAGCTTCTCTGTCAGGGCATCCAAGTCGCTTTGGATTTGTGATGATGCACTAGCTTCTCCCAGGAGCTTCGTATTGTCTGCAAACAGGCCGAAGTCGGTTTGGGAAATGGCATTTATGCAAATTTCTATGTACATGACGAACAAGACTGGGCCGAGAACACTACCTTGTGGGACGCCACTGGTTGCATCTGTCCATGTGGATAGTGTATCTGCAACCTTGACTGCTATTTTTCTATCATTCAGGTACGCTGAGAGCCAATTTTTTAGCTGTCCCTTGATCCCATAGATTTCTAGGCAGTGGATGAGTTTTCGCAAGGATATTCGGTCGAAGGCCTTAAGTAAAATCGATTAGGATAATATCTATTGGAATCCCACGGTCAAGGGTAGACTGGATGTAGTCGTGTATCACTACTAGTTGAGAAACAGTAGAACGATTTTTACGGAAGCCATGCTGATGATCTGAGATGAGATTGTTCAATTCGAGGTGCGAGTTTAACTTTTCTACTATGACTCTTTCCATGATTTTCAGGAAAGGTGACGTAAGGCTGATCGGGCGATAATTCTCCGGGTCACTCCGTTTCCCTTTTCTTTTGAAAATAGGTGTTACATGGGATAGCTTCCAGGAAGTAGGAAAATTGCATTGCTCGAATGAGATTTGGAAAAGTATTGCCAGAAGTTCACATAGCTCGTCTCTCACGTCTTTCAGGATGAAGGACGGGATGCCATCAGGAGTGAGTGCTTTAGACGCTTTCATGCCCTTCATTGCTCTTAGAACACTTCCTGGCGTGAAGCCAATGCTGTGGAGCTCGCTTCCTGGGTGTGAGTCTTGGAGTTGAGGTAAATAGCCATCGTCAATAGTGAACGTGCTGGTGAAGAATTTTACAAGAGCATTCGCCTTATCTAGGCTAGTGCTATGGACCACATCACTTCGATCTATTAGTGTCGGTAGTTTCTGTTGCTCACCTAGCTTGCGTTTGCACAGGTTGTAGAAATCGCTTTTTGTTCTTATTTTCTGGAATTCTTCTCGTTCGCAATCTTTGTTGTAGTTTCTGATAGCTTTTCTACATTTTGAGCTGAGTTTTTGAAGCTTGGCGAGTCTACTTATGCTTCCAGAGGCTTTGTTATCCCTGTATGACTTCTTCCGGTCCCTGATGAGCTTTCTTATGTGCTTGGGAAGGAATATCCTTTTGCCAATGTGTTTGTTGTTCCTGAATGGTGTGGTTTGAGTGACGGCTCGGTGAAGTGTGCCATAGAAAACTTCCCAGGCTTCGGCGATTGGTAGGTTATGCACAAGGTTGTCCCAATCGGTATGCTCTAGTATTATTTTGAGTTTTGTTATGTCTGTTTTATGGAAGTTTAATTTAAAGGTGGGTCCATCATACTGTGTACGAATTTTGAGTTGTTCAGCACGGACTTGGCAGTGGACAGCATGTTCGTGGTCGCTTGTAACGGGGTTAACGACTGTTTTTGTAACGAGCAGGTCTACCATGGGCGTGTTGAATACAACTTCCAAAGTGTTGGTTTGACGCGTAGGCTCGAGGACACTCTGCGCTAGCTTCAACTCGCTAGTGAGGTCAAGATAGTGTATTAGTTGATCTTTTGAGTTCTGGCTTCTCATCCTGAAGAAATGATTTTTCCAATCCATTTCAGGTATGTTTAGGTCTCCGCATATCACTACGGATTTAAATTTGTTACAGATCTTCTCCAGGTAGGCAGAAAATTCACGACCTGCTGTCAGTCCCTCTCTCGGCTTCTTATAAGTTGCTGTTGACCGGTACATGGCTACAATTGCCAGGCAAGAACCATCGTTAGAAGTTGGCATAACACTAGTTATGGCGTCTATTGTCTTATTAGAGAAACAACTGTGCTCGTATATGTGTAAGATTTCCCTTGAAAGTATCGCAACTCAACTTCTCTGTGGTTTTGCCGCGTTATCCTTCTTAAAAACTTGATATTCTGGTATTCCAAATCTAGTCGATAGTATTTTTTCATGTAACCAAGTTTCAGAAATGCAGATTACATCGTATCGAGAGTTTTCGTAGAGGAATGCTTGAAGCTCGCCGAACTTTCCAACCATACTGTGTGCGTTAAAAATTAGTAAGTTTATCTCTTTTGGCTGTTAGGCTATTGTCTCACATTCGCATTACGCGGTTTGGGAGCAATGGCTCCCACCAGAAGACTGTACTGCTCTTTCGTCTTTGTTTCTCCTGAATTCCACTCGTTTCTGAATCTGCATGCGTGTCAAATCAGGGTTAATGTATATGTTTTTTCGTATTTCATCATCGCTGGATGTCCTGAGTACTGGAGCTCCCTTCACTATTTGTTGGCGCTTTTTAAGGCTATCTGGGCTGTTGCGTTTTAGTTTGACCAGCAGTAGTTTCGGTTTTCCTCCAAGGGGAGCTTTACCGATAGGAACTGTTTCCAGGATTTCGGTGTCGGTCAAGCGAGCTCCAAGGTCGTGGTCTTCACAAAGCTTAACTACTTTTTCGGCGTCCGTACAGCAATCATTTTCTGGTAGCCCTGCAACAACAAAGTTGAAACGTTTCTCATCGCGTTGCTTCCTTTCTCTCTCTGCAAGAATTAGCATATCGATGGCCGGCTCCTGGATCAGAGCCCTGCTTTGACTTACTTGTCTATTTGGCCTTGGTGCCATTGTGGGACCTTGGTCTGCCACGGAATCACGTAGTCTCAGGAGTAGTTTTGATACGTTCCTTTTGGAGCAGCTTGTACACTCGTACTTAAACAATTGTGAGTTGTTGCCAAGCTGCTTAATCGCTAGGAATAGATCTGCATGCAATTATCTGCATCCAGCGTGCTCCCATTCTGAGCAGAAAAGGCACTGCAACGAGAAGCAACGTTCTGCCACTTTGTGACAGTACGAGCAGTCGCCAGTTTTACATTGTTGGGATGTGGAAGTTGACTGAGAAGAATCCAAGTCTGTGAATACTGGGATCGGAGTTCCTGGTGGATGAGTGACCGAGCGTCCATCGGCTGGTGTTAAAGCGGATTTGTTTTGTACTGGAGTGCTTTTGGGGGTGCCAGATTCAGATTTGCATTTCTGACAGAGCCACTTTCCCTTCAGTTTTTCCATTGTATCTTTGTTGTACGTTACTGAGGCACAATTAAAGTGAAACCAGCTGCAGCACTCTCTGCACTCTATTCCACCCTGAGCTCTTGTAACGTTCTTTTAGCATTTAGGGCAGTTATTTGCCGTGGTTCACGGTCTTATCAAGAAGCCGACAGATGTCAACTCGTCACGGGGTTTTTAAAACTTGGTAGGGGGGATTTCGGACCTGTGGGAAGTGCAGATTCCTGAATCGCCTATCCCCAGCAGTTTAAGGATGGATATCCAGCCGGTACCAATACGGCCCTTCGTGTTCGTTATCGCTCTCTTCTGCACAGGTTTTTTCGAATATAAAAGATAAACGACTTAATGAAAGGTTTCTCCAAATGTAGAAGATAAACAACAACTCAGTGTACTTAATCTGCGGACTTTTGGAAAGCAGGTACTTGGTAACTATAGACCGGTGCTATATTAAGAGCCACAAAGATGAAATTGGCGATGTAGATGGCGAGCTAGCCAATATGAGAAAAAAGATGGCGCTGATAAAAACATCCATAGTAAAAGACCTATACTAGGAATTGGAGAAGGTCTCTTAAATTCTCCTTAGCTAAAAATCTATCGTTAGAGTGTCGAAATCAATATGAAAATAACCACAAAGTAATGCAGAAGCTTTATCCCATTAACGGTAAAGAATCAAACTCAGTCCCAATCACCCTGGATACAGCACAGATGGCGCAAGTTGCTATTTTAACGGCCGTAATATCGGTTGCGTATTTTTAATAGCACTAAATATGGTAATATGGAATCGGAACCTGAGTAAAGTAGTGAAGAGACTCTCCTTTAAATGAATAGGATGGAAGGATAGAGGAAAATGATAGGAAAGAAAAATGAGAGGAAAAACGAACATTGCGAAAAATGTTGTAGTTTGACTGTTAATATTGATAGAATGATCCAGCATCCGTTTCAGAAACGTTCCATATCATGACCAATGCCAATTGAGAACAACAAATAGTACAAATTTATCAAAATGTGAGATTAGAAATGATTAACTGCTATAAAAATATCCCTTTTCCTTTTAAATGATTAACATGCACATTGCTAGCATTATTCTTATAGTGTGTAACATATATCTTGAATAAACAATTATGCGTTTATCATTTTGTTGGATGAAGGGTAGAAGGCGTTGGTACAATTTTTTGGTTTCCATTTGGTCTTTTTAAATATTAAAGCAAATATCTGAAAACGCTAATGTGAGAACAATTTAGCGACTAGAGAACTAAGATTAAATTCTGATTTAATTCGAAAGTATTTAGATTTATTTTTACAAATTTGAACCACGAATTTTTCAATTTAATCTAAAATTTGCAACAACAAAAATGCAAAAAAAATAAATGAATTATGCAGAAAGTATAATAAATAATCAAAAAAAGGGAAAATACCAGGACTCTAGAGGGCAAACGTCTGAATCCCTCCAATACATACATACTTCACTACTATATAGCTAGAGACTTGTTATTAGCATATTTGCTCACCGGACTGGCACACTCATCAAATTCAACTTACTTCTATTTCAAAAGGGGCCTGACTTACCACAAAAACAATGGTCAATGTAGCAACCCATCGGCCTAAACTAGATAATGGTCTCCATTCAAATTTAATCCAATTATATGGTCCAAATTGAGCAAATATTCTCTTCAGCTTTCCTCTATAAAAGAAAAAAAGATTTAATATTAATTCAAAAGTTCGATTTAATATTAAGTCAAAAAGTTTTCAAGGCTCCTAAGTCTATTTATCTGATCCAGGCACTTCCCAGATTATAAATTAATTTTTATTTTGGCTGAATAGTCTCGACTGAAAAGCCCTCGTTTGCTTGGAAGAGAAGAAGAAACAGGTCTGCAAAGCGCAGGTACAGATCTCCTGATTTTCTGCCTTCGCCGAGAAGTATAATGCGTGGTTGGAAGCAAACCATTTGATGCTTATTGACACTTCTGGGCAGATGGTGGTATTAACTATTTTGAGGGTCGGTAGAGTAAAACTACCTCGGCCTAATGAGTGTGTACCTATATCTTCTGCTCAACGGATGTATTATGAGGACTGTGTGCCATATTGAAGAACTTGAATTTCGCATGTAATTTAAATCTGCAACACATTGGGGAAGGGTAGTTTTTAAGGAATTTTGTTCCAATTCTTTAAGAATGACCCCTAAATCACAAAGGCCGTTTAATTAGAATAAATAGCTCGTTTGAAATTACCAAAAAGTTTTTTAGGGATTGAAGATTAACAACAATAGTTTTTTGCCAGACGTTCTTTTTTACAAAGAAATTTTGAGTCTTCATT
This sequence comes from Artemia franciscana, assembly GCF_032884065.1. Lineage (NCBI taxonomy): Eukaryota > Metazoa > Arthropoda > Branchiopoda > Anostraca > Artemiidae > Artemia > Artemia franciscana. Next base: position 2,833,390 of record NW_027062665.1, read on the forward strand.
ACTTTTTAGAAATTTCATCGAGCTCTTCATCTGGAGCGACTCTGATTCGTTCGTGTATGCATTCCATTGCAAGAAAATTTAACCGTTCTTCAGTGCGTACGATTTTAACCGTGCGAACAAATAGTGACAGGGATTGCTGCTAAAATACATAAGTAAAGCATTTACCACGGGCAAGAGGTTAGCATTTAAACGCTGCTAAGTGTCAATGGCATCCTTGGGTATTTTTTTTTTTTCAGTTTATCGCAACAAAATGATCATCATACACCCCTTACGGTTCCAGGTCACAGATTCTGTAGCTTGGTAATTCTAGAAGCGTTTAAATTTCACTTTTTTCTAGGCTGATTCGTAACAGACATTGGAAAGATGATAGTATATTCTGGTGCAATTCAAACTTTTGGGTAAAAGCCTGACTAGAGTTTTCAAGGAAACAAATAAATAGTAACCTCCTGAAGTATTCCTCTACCAGACGACCGGGAAGTTGTGTTTCACTGGTTGCCGCATTGTTGTTCTGGTCTCCAAACAGGGATATCCAGATGGTCATATAAGTCACTAGATTTCTTAAAATTAAATGAAAATCTGACACGCGCCTCACATCGAGCCTCTTCTAGTTTGTTTGTTTTTTTGTTGTTTTTTTTTTTTTTACAGTTATTATAGACTTCAAGGCGTCAGAAAGGTCAAGATTTTCTCTCTGCAAGTAGAATACTTAATGTATATGCTCCAAGTACAATGCTCCAAATAATATAAAGAAAACAGATACTGATACAAATGAGTAAATACATACTAAGACGAGTAATAATTAGAATTCATATTTTAACAAAAAGTACTTTAAAGGTATTTAAATACTCTAAATAAATACTTTAAGAGTTAAATTTAAAAAGGGCAGAAATTTAAACAAACAGCAGAAGGTTTCTCTTCTAAACCTTATAAAGAACATTGCAGACCATTTGGGTTTTACTTAAAATTATATGTGTTTCAAAAAGGGTTTGACTTTTTCAGAACATAAGCGAAAAAAGAAAATGAATATAAAAATAAAAGATGGCTGGAAAAAGCTAATGGAAATAATCTATTTCAATATCTAATGATATCAATTAGTGTAAGTCCCATCTATTCAATAATCGAAATTTTATTTAACAGCATATTTTGATTTCTTTCAATGTTGAAACTGAAAAAAAATATTAAAATATCTTTGGCTTCCAGCAAAGCGGAAATGACGTAATAGCCTTTAAAAGATTCAGAGGGAAGCAGTGGCCCTACTTTTGTTTTTAGTAGTCTGAGTCTGATTCAGTTTGACTCTATTATTCATTTTTTCCCTGTGATTTAGTTGTTCACCTATATCGGTATATGTACTATCTTTATGCTTGATTGTTTATTTTAATTCTTGTTCGTTGCATGGAAAATGTCTAAAATAGCGCCTCTCAAGAAGGAGACATGTTAGAGCAAAAAGAAAGACATTTTTATAATCCTAATTTTATGTTTATTTTTAGAGTTTTGTTCGCGTTTTTATAATTTATCTCCAGCCCACTTCCAGTCGTCTGATATAGCGCTAGACTATATACAAACTTTAAAAAAAATGATGTAATTCTTACTTTATAATATATATATGGAGGCATCAATTAACCATATTACTATATTTCCTTGTTTTTTGCATGTTTATTGCCCATTTTTATCTGTTTCTGAATCAGTTTTCATCACTTATTATATTACCTTTTTTTAGATAGAATAGGGCCATGAGACCATAAGGGGAGGGGAGAGCTGGGGAAAAATTTGCAAAAACACAAACAAAACCATAAAATGAATACATAATTAGCGATCTAAGAGTACCTCTCTTTTTCTTCCAGCATGTCTCCTTTTCTCCTTCAGTTCTCCTACAGTTCTTCTTAACATAATTCTTCTACAGTTCTTCTTAACAGCTCTCCTACAGTTCTCCTAACAGCTGCTATTCTAGACCTTAACTCTTTTTTGGTTTGATTTATTCATTGATAATTCACAGGATATTTATTTATCGATAATAATTCCTGGTCGTTTGAACAAGAAGATTGAATTATTCATATGGCCCTTTACTTATCTTTGGAGAACTTAATTTTTGGAAAGTTTTTTTTTTTATTGATTTCTGTTCATTTCTTATTTCCAAATTTGTATTGTTGGTTAATATTACGAATATTTTTTTCATATTACGGTCATTTTGACAACCTGAATCCACAAAATATCTTTAAGATTCAGTTTTACATCCCACTCAGTATTTCTTAGAAGTTCAAACTTAATACCCAAAGCCGTTCTTCAGATATTGCATATACGATCCTTTGGCAGCCTGGATGCACAAGGTGTCTTTTGATTTGGGTCAACATTGCCCTCCATAATCCCTGAGAGTCTTTATTTAATAGTCTTAGTCGTCCCTGGGGTAATTTAGATGCATATAGCTAGTGTCTTTTAGTTTAGTTCGAAATCCCACTCAACATTCCCTAAAATACATTTGCGTTTCTCATGTAATGGACTCGCCGACCCGTGTATCCCGGCCATTAGGTCGGCTATCATTTAGCTATCTGGTAATTACCCAATACGCTCTTTTTACCTTTTTGTCGCCTTATCCTTCACGCAGTCCAGGGCAAAGGTACCTGGGGATGTATGGGGAAGAGGCCCAGTTGTGGTCCACTGTATATTTTGTTTAATTTATCTAATTTAGGCATTCATCAGTAGGGAGGATGGCAAAGGTTAATATATAGAAATTTAAAAGGTTTAATTTCTATTCGGTTACACCAACATTACCATATTTTCCGTCTCAATCAAGATTATCGACCAGGGTCTTGCCCAGTCCAATGCTGAAATTAGGAATCCTAGTGCTGTTTATTTTTCCAACAAAACTACAACACTTATTTTCAATGCAATACCTGTAAGTAGGAATATTCCATAGGCCTCTCCAATGATACTGTTTCATACTAAAATATTCCAGAGTATACATTCCGCAAACTATTCCAAGCCCGTTGCAAAGTAAAGCATCCATGATCCACTGAAAACAAAAGTATGAAAAATAAAGATGAAAAAATTAATGTTGTCAAAATAAGGTAGAAACAAGGTTAACACAACTCGAAACACGGAAATCTATGACGGGACTTTAAATATTTCGTTGATCTTCATCCTCAAAAATATACTTCGCTCCAACTATGATTGTGCTTAAACCAGAAATCTAGTTAAAACAAAAACTAAAAAAGAGGGAATGAAAAGAGAGGGAGAGCAAAGAATAGGGAGAGGAAAGATAAAGTGGAGGAAATTCTTCATCCCCCAAAATATGCTGCACTCTAACTATAACTGTGCTTAAACCAGGAATCTTACGAAAAAAAAGTAAAAAAAGAGGAAATGAAAAGGGAGGATGAGCAAAGAATAGGGAGAGAAAAGATAAAGTAATGCAAATTCTGCTGTAAGGTTTTTGTTCTATAATACTTGTAAAAAACACAAGTGTTTGTAAATAGCATATAATATTCCTTGAATAGAATACAAATGTCCCCAAATTCTAATTTCCAATTTTCTTGAATTAAATAAGTGCCAGTTTTGATGAAATAGGATTTGATATTATAAAGCTTCAATCACTTTAACAAGTGGTATTGAGAGAGCAATTTAATTAGAGCACGAGGCTCTTTATATCTCCTGTTCAATAGGCTCTTTAGTTCTCCTGTACGCACCCTGTACTGTTACTCATATGAAAAAATCACAAATAGCAGAAGTGTAGAGAGCCTAATCACTTTGGGATCATGTTGGACAAACTTGGCTCTTACATATAATTTTGTTCTATTAGAGGTGGAGGTACAGATTAAAAGAGGAATGAACTCCCCTATTAAGCCCAATCAATAAAAGAAGCACTAATCCGAGTTAGATCATATTACAACTTGGTTCAGGTAAAAGTAGGAAAGAAAGAAAGATCAAAAGTCACTTTCTATCCTTTCTTTACAAAGCACACAGCAGAAGAATGCTAAGTTAGGCAGAGAGGGTATGTCAAGATGTAGATACAGAACCACTTTTGAAAATTATTTTCAAGAGTACGCGTGTAATACAATCCCTTTAATTCAACCTTGGTCGACTCATCCCACTAACTGAGCTTTCTTTGAACTCTTCGTCCATTTAGCTCAAACCCTATCAAACTCAACTCTGTTTAACTCAACCTCTGTCTAACCCCAGCCCCTGGTTTACACAAACCCCCATGAAACTCAACCCCATTCAGTAAGTTTTCCATGGTTGACTACATCCAAATGAAACATGCTAATAACATAAAAGTCGTACCATTTGATTTCTTATTTCATTCTCTTTGCAAATATCATGGTCGCTTTTCTGATAAACAACCCTCCCTCCTGATGTTCCCAGATATAGTTCTAATAAAAAATTTCTTTGTTTTCTTGAATCTTAATTCAATTATTCAATTGAACTGAAAAAAAAATTAATAATTGGATGTACGATTGCTTATTTGTATCCCCACCAGTATTATAAGGATTAAAACTGCAATTAAAGCTAGTACAGAGGATAAAAGATTATTTGCAAAGCAACACAAGATATACATATACAAGTCTACCCACACAAAAGGCTTGAAATATAACTTTAAGTCAAATAAACCGTAAAATAGAATTTCCTAACTATTAAATATACCAAAAAAAAATCACTTCAGAAGAAATTGATGATTATAAAAGTCTTTATAGTTGCACTTTATGATTTGCCGTGGGGTAGATCCAACTGAATCGAGGCACAAGCCTCAAAAATGTATTGCCACCACACCCCAGGGAGATGAGGAACTTCTGACCATCACCCCAATCAAGAACTTGAGTTTTAGCAACAGTAGGGTCCAAACCAACATATCGAACAAGTCAAAATTGCAATTCTAGTTTAACATCCACCCAAGTAAGGTGGCACTTGATGGAGTTAGCTGAGAAATTAAATCGTAGACTACTTCCTCTTGATTTTGGACCCAAGCTTGACCGCAGCTCTCCCTGGCAGAAGGAAGGAGCAACAGCAGAATTTCTATTAGTATTGCTGTGGTTCAATGGCGGGACTGGTGACCATGATGGCAAATACCTTTAATAAATTTGAAGTCAGTTTTTCAAAGCTTTCATCTATGTTTAAGCATGTTCGACCTGTTTTTATTATCTAGTCGGGGAACGATTTGCAGTGGAGTGCCTTTCTCACTAAAGCTTCCTTTGGTATTTAGGACATGCAGTCGAACCTGAGCAGACGATAGCAACAGAAAAAAGCCCCAACTGCAGCTGTTGGCTTATAGAGTCCTTTAAAAGAGTGGTCTCGTAGGCATAAGTCATATATTTGCCTCAAGCATCTGTCGTCAAAGGTGTTACGCCAGTATACCTCAGCTAATTTTCAGATGATAAGTAAGAGAACACATACAAGCAAACCGAAAGCACAGTTAAGTAAATACAAGACAAAAACAGTTAGGCGTTTCTAAATTTGAGCTAAAACAGCAAAAATGGATACAAAAAAAGCCACATTAAAAAAGCAGTTCAATACGCACTTGCACCAACTATTAAAACTAATCATTTAAAAGTTAATTATTAGTCCCTACGATTTCATACATTTTTACTACAACAAAATTCATCACGTAGTCATTGGATAGTTTTAAAAACAAGCATTTTCTCCCTATTCTTTTGTACAGGCACGAGAAGCAGCATCACCAGAGTAGGAGTTCCCAACCTTGCACCAGGGCTGAAACCTTTTAAAACTTGTACCATAATCTTCAATCTTCTTTAGAAAAGGCTAGAATATTACTTCTGAAATATTTCTTTGCATCTGATGAAATTTTAACATAAATTAGTAACTTTAATCAAATTATTTCTTAGACTACACTGCTTTTTCATTTACGAGAATTTAAGAAAGTTTAATAGAGAAAAACGGGTTTAACTTAAGTCAAGCAGTGAATAAAACGTACTAAAACGTACCAAAAATTGCTTTGTACTAAAAATTCATTTATTTATCTTTTGTTCTTTTTTTCTCTCTTTCTTTTTTTTAAAGGATTTAAACTATTTTTGTTTTCTCTCCTTTTTTTTCTTTACCATGGAAAAAGGCTCCTGGATGTGGAGTTGAAATATTTGTAATTTTTTTTATTAATTAATGTTTTTTTGTTGTATTGGTTTTTAGTACGTTTTATTCACTGCTTGATTTAAATAGAACTCGTTTTTCTCTCTTAAACTTTCTTAGAATCTTTCAGACAAATCCTTCGCAAAGTTCATTTCTAGACACCTGGTCGGGAACCCTGCATAAGAGGCAAAACAAAGACGAAACTTACATGATCCCACCAACATTCAGAGAAATTAGGAAGCTGATGTTCTAGCGTATATTCAAGAATTTCAAACATAATTGATATAACTGTGCACAGCCACCAGTCCCTCAAAACAAGAGTCTTTAACCACCAACCAAAAAAATGTGTAGGAACAAAGGCGTCGAACTTGTCCCATATATTGTGCCACGGATCGTCAGGAACTGAAGGGTCATATATAAGACAACTTCCACCATATGATTTCTCTTCTAGTTCTTCCCCAAGGTTCTTATCAAAATGTTTAAGCAGCTTTCTTGCATCGTTTGGAGACTAGAAAAGTGATTTCATATGAGCGCCAAAAATCGAAAAAAAAGAAAAGATTTTTCTAATCAAGCTAAGAATTATCATTTAACAGGTCTAGGACAATAGGATGCCCAGAATGATGTATCAAAGCCATAAACCTGGCGATAACTAAAAACTTAGTAAAATGGAGTAAAGAGACAAGTCTTGACCCAAGTAGTTTATAAATAAAGCCGAGTGCCGATCATATGACTGATGTTGCGCCAATGTGTTTTCTCTCAAAAAAGCCAGGAAGGATAACGAACCTTGTTTGTTTTGGCGAAATTCTATTGTGTTATAAAGTGTAAAAATTTCGATGGAAAACCTGGCCAGTCATTCCTCAGGTTTAAAAAAAAGAAAAAATATCGTTTAACGGTCTAGTACCAAATAAGACCTAATACGGTTAAATATTTGTTCTGGGGTCTTGTAAGTGAAACATTTGCTTCACTTTGCAAATCAACATTAACCATCATTGTATGTTTATTAAGCTTTATTTATTATTAACAAACATCGTCAGTCCAAACCCACCTTAAGCTCAAACTGCGTATGTTAACCCTCCAAAATGACGAGCTTCAGCAGGTTTTCCGCAAATTTTCTATGTTCAATAACGAGTGCTGGCCCTCTACTATATTTTATATCTCTATGGTTTAAAAAAGACTGGAGTGGAGGAAGAGCGCAAAAAGCCACGGTTAATCTCATGTGACTTTGCACTGTGATGAGTTATCACGAGTGAGGTATTGATAAGTTACTCGTAGTAATAGTAAATCCAGTACCCACCTTAGCAGTAAAATCTTTTTTGTGTGCTTTAAATATTTTCTTGTTGGAAAAAAAATTTACCTCAAACACAAACTAAAAATTATATTTCAACAGTTTTAATTACCACGTTTGTAAGAAAAGGGTGCCAACGATGGTGGAAGCTTCATTATTAACTTCTGTTATTCTTATCTTGTTTGAATCTGTTGAGTTCTGTTGAAACTTTGAACCAATAATTCAATATTATAAAAGCCTACTTACAAAATCCGAGCCTCACAGTCTAGAATGTTAATAATACTTTATGTATGCATTTTTAGTGTAATATTCAACTACACTTCTAATGGAAATTACAATATGAATCTATTTACGTTTTTGTTCCAAATCAAAAAATTATTTTGTGATAGACGGGTATAAATGCAACTATTGGGTGAATATTTTGCAAGCACCCAATAAGCATTAGATGGTAAACCAGAGGAGATGGCGAAGGGTGTGCGGGGGGGGGGGCTCCTCCGAGGCAGCACCCTGGTCTAAGTCTGGAAGTCTGGAAGTACTTTGTTGTCGTGAGGGTCTTGAATTGGCTATCAGAAACCAATGTCAAGAGAAAAAATTAATTTTCAACAATGGAAAAAAAGAAAAATTAGTAATAATCATGGATGAACAATCACCATCCACGGAGGTCATGAGAGTGGTCAAAGAGGAGTTCCTAAAAAGCGACTGCGAATCTTTTTCAACAATCGTGGGCTACCAGAGACCGGAGCCAGAAATGGTGGAGGGTTCAAAGAATCCCGAAGTTGAGATGAGCGCGATTGACTTAAGTTGCCACTCTCGCCTGGAACAGAACAAGCCTGGGTCTGGGTTTGGGGCAAACCTGATTACAACACAGACCGACGAGCGCCAGGAGAATTCCCAGCACAGAAAGAAACCCAACCGGAGGGAGAGAAGAGAAGCCAAAAAGTTAACAGCAGATGGGCTGCAGGGGACATCTCCACACGCCAGGGCGCCTGAGGGGAAAGGGCCTGAAGTTGAACACGGACATACATCCCCGACCGGCAATCTCCCTCAAATAAAGGGAAAAATAGAGACAGAGCCAATATGTACCAAAATTGGACCCCGAAGAGTAATCCGGAAAATCAGCACACCAAGATAGAGAGGAGTAGGAAAGAGGCTCCTGGTGTATCGAAAGAAAAGAGTGGATATACAGAAGCAGCCAGACTGATATCTTTAGGGGGGGGGGAAAGAGTGACTGGCAAGGCCTCAAAGAAGATGACGTCGTTCTTATTAATAGAAACCGTTGAGGCCAAATCATGGAGGACAACTTGGACTTTAGTCTCATGTATCTTCCAAGAGACAGGAAGGCATAATTAAAGTAAAATGCCAGGATGAGAGGACGATATCCTAGATTAGGGGGGAGTGTCCAGGAGGTAGACTTGAGCAGGGTTATGCTGCCTTCGCCCCAGGATGCACGCTTCAAAGAAGAATTTCCTCGAATGAGCATCCAAACGTCGGGTTGCAGGAAACGCTGATATGGCTGTTGGTGGTCCGCAATGGTTTTCGCATTAAGGAGAAAATTGAAGCTACTAAGATCTGCATCAAGACGGGAAAGATCCATCTCCGCATGACAACAGACGTAGAATTGGTCCTGGAAGAGGAGAAACGGAACTTCCGACTCCCCATCGGTTTGGGAGGGCACACGCTCCTCAAAACGCACTACAAGAAGCTCGTAGAGTCCACTCCAGAAAAGGACGGAGCGGGACTTTTCAATTCCAGCTTATTTGAGATAAAGTCAGCATAGGAGCCACGGGGTCTATAATTATGGCAGACCAATCTGCATCATTACCAAGCAGCCTCTTATAACCTTAGGAGGTTGCTGGCGAAAACGCAGATATTTTTAGTGATGATACAGGAACCACGGATAATCGGATGGAAGACCATGTGAAAGATCGTAGGAGCAAAACTCCATATTCATTATGAGGTAAGCCCAGCTCCTAGAGAGTGTATTTATCATTCAAAAATTTAGATTCTTGGAAGTTGTCTAAATATCCTTCTAGGTATGCAGTGGCTGTTGTACATTACCTGATTGGAGAAGGCCTGGCCTGGTTTAGCCAGGGCTCAACGCCTACTTTCATAAAAAGAGGAAGAAGAGAGATTATTGGATCTTATAATGATTTCTTCAAAACATGACAGACTAGTAAAGGAATGGCATGTGAGCAAACTTCTGTCATTCTTTGACCGTCAAATAATAAGATTGAGAATAGATATATCCCAAAGACAAGAAAACTTCCGATTGATATAAGGAAAACGGACTGGCACACTTATAATGAAGTGCTAGTCGAAAATGGCAAGTTTTTTCTCAAGCCCTGGAGAACCAAAAAAAAACAAGACATGAAGGCAGAAAGGCTCACAGAAAGCATAAACGGTGCGTTTAAACAAGCAAACCTCAAACACTTATTAAGGAGGCGGACCAAGTTAATAACCGGTGGACTTTAGAATTTAGTCAAAGAAAAAACTAACCCTAAGGCTACAATGAATAGTTATCCGAACGAAGAGTCCCGAAGACTGGTATGCTTACTCCTAAGGTTTAAAACAACTGAAAAAGGGGAAATGGAGAACAAAGAGAACCTTATGGAGGACTTTTGCGAAACACAGTCCGATGAAGCTAGTAGCAGGCTACTAAAGACTAAAAAAGACAACCGAACACTCTTGGGGAGTGAGACAAGAGTAGATGGCAGCCTCACAGCTGACTAATAAGAGACCTTAAACTGCAGGCAATTCCAGATTGTCAAAAAGGATAAGAAGTTACTGGGGCAGGAGGTAGAGCTGCTCTATTAAAGTTACGCAATAGTTTGTTATACTGATGATTCGCTGTTTGATGGAAAATCGGGGACCGGAGTAGTAATATACCCAAATATTCCCGATGTTGACAAAGAGGTAATAAGTTATCACCTGGGAGTGTTATAGATTTTCAGACTAAAATATATAGAATAGAGCGGGCGGCAGGAAAACTTTCATAATTAAGAAGCACATGGTATATATATATATATATATATATATATATATATATATATATATATATATATATATATATATATATATATATATATATATATATATATATATATATATATATATATATACATCTTGACTGACAATTCAGCATGCCAAAAGGCTCTTCACAATGTGAGAATGGTTATAGAAGCCATAACAGGAATTGAAAATGTTGAATAGATAGAATAAACTAAATTTTGAAATATATAGAATAAACGGGCGGCAGGAAAACTTTCATAATTAAGAAGCACATGAAGAATCACATATATATATATATATATACCAGAATACACCAGAAGAATATACACCAGAAGAATCATAACAGAATACATACCCTTTTTGGAGTGTTCATCCCAATTCCTGACTTAATTACTAAAATGTTATACTGCCGAAATGTCTTGAATTTCCAGAGATTTTTTTTCGTCTCTTTCCAGAAAAAGTCCCGGGTATCCTAACAGAGGAGTTAGGCCACAGAAATTACAAGAGTTAGCTTTCACACATATTTTATTTAGCAGCACAAGGAGTGAACGAGTGTAGCACAACAGTCAGTGCGTTGTTTCACAAGTGTTTTTGCATTGCTGTGAAAGCATTAGTGCTTGATCTAATATATTCCACTAAGAAAAAGAGATAATGGAAAATGAGTTGATAGGCTAGGGAGTGGTATCAGCATATCGTCAGTTATGTCATCTATGGGTCCCCAAATTGTTAAAAGTGTTTTTCGCCTTAATTCATTATAAAAAAAAAACATCATGTTTAAATCCCTTCTGTTTTAGTCTTTTATTCTTGAGAAGAGGGAGACTTGACTTACTTGAAAAAGAGCAAATATGAGAAACAACTCATATAATATACTTAAGCAGAAAAGCAATCTCCAAAGGGCTGGATGGGGTCTCTTGAATGGGCCATCTGGCATTATGGCTACACCTAATACAATAAAGGTTCCAAGAGCAGCAATGATTCCTCTAGAATAAACAAAAACTTTAGTCAGATACTGGAATAATATTGGAGTGTTTTCTGCAGATTATGTGTATGTAACAATTAGACCAAAAAGAAAAATGTACTTTACAACAAACACAGATATTACAGAGCCAACTCTCGAAAAAAAAAAAAAATAACAAGTACTATCAAACCTGTATACAGCCATAATTATTCAAGTAAAATTTGCCAATGATGAACGTGATTTTTTCTCCATATTTTTCTATTAATCAATAGTTACTATTCGTGGATCAGTAACATTGTTTCTTCTTTTAAGCATTGTATTCATAGCTACAAGTGGGAGAAACCAAAGAATAATTTGGCAAATCGAAGAATGAGAATAAAATTTTATTTTTGAGTGAAATTTTCCGCCAAGGAGAACAGTACAACACACGGGGTGTGAGTAACTGAGTTGTGTAGAGTAATGAACGTTATTCTATTGAAACAGAACTTGGCTTCAACAAATACAGATAATGCTGGAAAATCTGGCGCCAACTTCATGGAAAATTCCCTTTCCCCAGGGAAAGATCCTCCCACGTAACCCTTCCCCCTGACCCCCCCACCAGAAAAAAATCCCCCCTGAAAACGTCTGTATACTTCATAATAATTACTACTATATGGAAATAATGGGCAATGTTCACAAATTACATCCCTTCTCCCGGGGACTGTGGGGGATTAAGTCATTCTCAAAAACACAGTTATTAGATTTTTTTACTATACCGAACAAAATGGCTATCTCAAAATTTTGTTTGGGTGACTTTGGAAGAAATGAGCATGGGAGGGAGCCTAGTTGCCCTCCAATTTTTTTGATCACTTAAAAATAGCATTAGAACTTTTAATTTCCGTTCGAATGAGCCCTCTCGTGATATTCTAGGACAAGAGGGTTGATAGAATCACCCCTGAAAAAAAAACGCAGCCATGATCTTTCTTCTGGCAAAAAAAAATACAAAATTCTACATTTTTGCAGATAGGAGCTTAAAACTTCTACGGTAGAGTTCTCTGATATGCTGAATCTGGTGGTGTGATTTTCATGACTTTAGAGGGGGCTTTTTCCTTTTTTCGAAAATAAGGCGAATTTTTTCAGGCTCATAACTTCTGACGTTTAAGATCTAAACTTGATAGAGCTAATATATTTGAAATCAGGATAAAAATCTAATTCTTTTGACAGATCTATTGGTATCAAAATTCCGTTTCTTAGAGTTTCGGTTATTGCTCAGTCGGATCGCTCCTTACTTACAGTTCGTTATCACAAACTGTTTGATTGTGTATTTATTATTGTTTTTACTTCTGATCTATAGTTATATTGGCTGATGGTATATATTAACGACAGAAAATATAATTTGGCAATGGCCATGAATGTGCTTGTTTAGAATAAAATGATTTCACTGACTTGAATCAAATTGTGCTGGAAAAGCATAGACTAAACTTGTTTCACATAGCAGATATATTTTATATATTAAAATAAGTTCAGTGTAATACTTGAAATAATATTTTGGCTTTAGCAAAATCTTCTAGCAAGATCAGGGTATTTGGGCTTTAGAAAGGTGCCACTCTTGCTGACACCAGGCCAATTGTGTTCCCTATAAAGATTTTAATAAATTTGGATGATTTATTACAGTAAATGAGACTTGTTTCTGTCATTGCATTCCAGAACGATTCGAAACAATGAACTTCACCAGTCGGCAATTGTGTTGAGAAATAGGCAAAATATTCGACAGAATTGTTATTATCTCTATTAGGCCTGGGACTTTACAGGATACCCTCTGTTTGCTTTAAGTTGTAATATCACCCTTTACTTTCTTATGAAAAAACTTGTCCTTTCTCTATATACTGGTAAATTATGGTGAGTAGTAACAATAGTAATATGATAAAGTCGGTAATATTGGTAAATTATGTTGTATAGGTAAATTATGCTTTCCCTATCATTGTTTTCTTGTTTTGTTTGTTGTTTGACCAAATCTCACAATGTTTTACAAATGTTCAATAGCTATGCTCTAAACCAAACCTTACTTAGCAGCATTTAGGGTTTATATCTCATATGAGACATATATGTTGCAACAAACATAACTGTAACTTGTATCCCAAAGAAAACATTTCTCATACCATTTGATTCTTTAATTTCATATTTGCCTATTCAATTAACCAGATATATCAAATGATTGATACTTTTTCTCATAGAATAATTTAAACTGGACTAATAAATAGGAGAACATTTCTATTGAGATTTTGGTACAATAGTATTTTAATGTTGCAAAAGACAATTGTACTACTTCACAGACCCGTCTTTTGGCCAAAACACTGGTGAGATGAGGCATTAGTTCCCAATTTTATGTTAAAGTTCCAATATATGATAAAAACTGTAACTTTTTTTTTATAAGCATCGAGTTGGTTATATTTAACTATAAAAAGTAGCTTAGGGATGAAGGCAGCCCCTTTATATAAAAGATAATAATAAAATAAAAGGACAATAACAAATAGATAATAAAATAAATAAATAGTAATAAATAATAATATTTTGTTATAGCCTAAAATAAATAATAATAAATAAAGAATAACAATAAATAAAATAAAATAATAAAATAAAAGATACTAATAAACGGATTTCTAATCATTTCGGGTTGTAATGCCACTCTTTACTTCTGTTTATTAAAATTAAACAAAACAAAACTAACTTCATTTTCTGTGCAGATACCAAATAAATAAATGGATTTATATATAGTCCAATTTGTATCTACCTGGTTATCTTGCTACACCCCAAAAAGCAGATATGCACGTTATCAAAGCTAGAATTATTATGTGTATTTTTTTTAACTACATAAATGTAAATTCTAAAAACTTCACTTGCAGTCAACCACCAAGAGCAGTTTGATATAGATTCTAAAACTTAACAGAATACCACCACCACCTCTTTCTAGAATGAAAGAGGTGGAGGCAGCAAAAAAAATAACAAAATACCACCACCACCCGTTTCTAGAATGAAAGAGGTGGAGGTAGCAAAAAAAAATAACAAAATACCACCACCACCTCTTTCTATAATGAAAGAGGTGGAAGTAGCAAAAAAATATAACAAAATACCACCACTACCTCATTCTAGAATGAAAGAAGTGGAGGTAGCAAAAAAATATAACAAAATACCACCACCACCTCTTTCTAGAATGAAAGAGGTGGAGGTAGCAAAAAAACATAACAAAATACGAACACCACCTCTTTCTAGAATGAAAGAGGTGGAGGTAGCAGAAAAATAGCTACCTACATCCTAGCTTGAGCTGTACACCCATTCCTTAAGCTTGCATTAATTTAGAACAAAATAAATATAACTTGTCTCAAAAGTGCTCAAATGAATTAACAACAGACAAACACAGTACAAAATAAGCTGTACTAGCAAAACTGGCCTTCCAACAGAAAACCAAACCATTTCTCCTTTCAAAGATACCTTTTGTTGTTATGCAAGTCGTCTGGTGTTTTTGTATTCAAGATATGCTGAATAGACTATTTCTCTTGAGCAATTATAGATCTTATATTGACATATTTTTCTGCTAGACATTACTAGAAGTACCCACTGACAAGTCATTTAAGCAAAATGTACTTAGCAGTTCTTTGTTAATTCAAGAAAGCAAAATAAATAGATATATTATACAGAAATCCAAAGATGCTACCATAGATAGGTGCTGGGAGTCCCAGCAGTCCTATTTTAATTTTCTCTTCACAGCTGGTGAATTTTTGTGCAATAGATGGTCAACATTGAAAGATATTTTTTTTAACTTAGAAGTATCAAGATGAATACTGCGCCTGTAAACAATTATATATTTAAAAAAAAAGAAGCCAGGAACATACCTCTTAATATTGTAGTCAGTGTCATCGGTGATAGGTTCAAAAGCTACATAGACTAGAACAATGACTAGTACAAAGAGGGCTGTGAGGGTGTGAGCTCTCCTGAAATATAGAGCTTGTCAAACCTTGAGGGTAGTAGGATTGTATGAGTAAAAATGAGAGATACAAGACTATAGTCAATAGAATACTAGCTTTTTCAAAGGACAAGAGCATACAGGTTTGACTCTTACAGAGGGGAGAGGACTCGAAACATTTTTAATGTAAGGAGGTGGCCAAGGGTAGAAAAGGGTTTATTCTATGTATCTGTTATTCCCAGGGTCAGGGGTTGTTTGACTAAATTGTAGTCGAATATGGCACTTGCATGATATAGTCCCGACCACTCAAGTTGTTTATCCATTGACGCATTGTAGAACCACTTTTTTCCATTAGTTTCTTTCAGCTTAGCGTGAGACAATACAAAAAGAAGTGACTGAATTGATGGGAAGTATATGATTTGGGCTATATATTTGCATATTAGGGGGGGAGGTAAAGTATTTGGACAGTGTGACGTTAGAAAACAATTCTTACTTCATAATATATGGAATAATTGCAGACCCGGTATACTTTACCCCTACCTCCACCCCCTAATGTGCAAATATATAGCCCAAATTTGTTTCCAAAGTATTATATTTTTATCATACTTATTTTAGTAGGATTGAGTGTCTGAGAAACAGGTTCTACTTAGATCAAGAATATTAGGTCAGGGTCTCTAGATTACTAAAATTTTGGGTCATTTTAGGAAAAAATCCGTTTTATTGACATGTCAACGCAAACATTTAAGGGAACCTGAATTTACACTCTCGTTGAGCCCCCCTACCTTCCTTTGAGGGTCCTTTCCCTTTTTAGGAAGGTCCTGTATTTACTTTGATTGAAACCTTTAAAACCAAGCAAATTTTTTACTCTTGAGAATCCTTATACCATCAAGTATTCAAAATTAGCTCTCTAAAATCAAGTCCTGAAAAATTAATGAAGATGAAATAGTGACTCAACCAGGATAAAATTTTATGGGTTTCTCGATTCCAACAGAAGTTTCAAGCTTAGCAAAAGACTTCTCCCTTGGTTCATTTTATGTATCTACTCTTGAAAATCCTTATACCACCAAGTATTCAAACTTTTTCTACAATAAAGTCCTGATAACCCAATGAAGATGAAATGGTGACTCAGCCAGGATACAATTAAACAGATTTCTCTATTTCAGCAAAATTTCAATCTTATAAAGTACTTCTTCTACCTGGTAGTCCCAGGATTTTTTTTAATAAGCAGTTTCTAAAATACATCAAGGCAACATAGGAGGCTCCAGTTATCTATTAAATAAAAAAACAAGTTTTTTGAAATTAAAGTAAGGAGCGACATTAAAACTTAAAACGAACAGAAATTACTCCTTATATGAAAGGGGCTATTCCTCCTCGACACCCCGCTCTTTACGCTAAAGTTTTTATTGTTTTAAAAAGTAGAGTTGCGAGAAAGAATCAAACTTTAGCGCAAGGAGCAGGGTGTCGAGGAGGAAAAGCCCCTTTCATATAAGGAGTAATTTCTGTTCGTTTTAAGTTTTAATGTCGCTCCTTACTTTAATTTCAAAAAACTTGTTTTTTTTATTTAATTTCTGATAGTTTTTGAATTAATGCATGTCTGATTTTGGCTCTCCGTACATAAATTATTAAAATAAAATTTGCTATTAATTCTTTTTTTGGCTAAATGGCTTTCTCTTAGTTTTGATCAGACGATTTGAGAAATAAGGGGTGGGGAAGGAGGCCTAGTTGCCCTCCAATTTTTCGGTTACTTACAAAGGCAACTTTCGGTTACTTATAAAGGCAACTAGAACTTTTAATTTTTAACGAACGTTTTTATTAGTAAAAAATATACGTCACTTAAAAATTAACTTACGTAACAAACTTTTATCTATATATATAAAAATAAGTTGTCTGTGTGTGGATCTGTGGATGGATCAGGTGACGTCATGGAAAAAACTAAAAAAAGGCAAAAACTACAAAAAAAACTAAAAACTAATAAAAAAAAATAAAAAGGCTAAAAAACTAAAAAAAACTAAAAAAAACTAAAAAAAACTAAAAAAAACTAAAAAAAGGTAAAAAACTAAAAAAAACGAAAAACTAAAAAAAAGGAAAAAACTGAAAAATAGAAGAGAAAAAGAAAACTAATAAAATTTTAGGCTAAAAAAGGTAAAAAACTAAAAACTAAAAAAAAAAACTGAAAAAACTAAAAAAAGGCAAAAACTACAAAAAAACTAAAAACTAATAAAAAAAATAAAAAGGCTAAAAAACTAAAAAAACTAAAAAAAACTAAAAAAAAGGTAAAAAACTAAAAAAAACTAAAAACTAAAAAAAAACTAAAAAAAAGGAAAAAACTGAAAAATAGAAGAGAAAAAGAAAACTAATAAAATTAAGAATAAAAATAAAAAAAAAATAAAAAAGATAAAAACTAAAAAAAAAGTAAAAAGCAAAAACGAAAAAAAAAACTAAAAAAGCTAAAAAAAAAAATAAGTTGTCTGTGTGTGGATCTGTGGATGGATCAGGTGACGTCATGGAAAAAACTAAAAAAAGGCAAAAACTACAAAAAAACTAAAAACTAATAAAAAAAAATAAAAAGGCTAAAAAAACTAAAAAAACTAAAAAAAGGTAAAAAACTAAAAAAAACTAAAAACTAAAAAAAAACTAAAAAAAAGGAAAAAACTGAAAAATAGAAGAGAAAAAGAAAACTAATAAAATTAAGAATAAAAATAAAAAAAAAATAAAAAAGATAAAAACTAAAAAAAAAGTAAAAAGAAAAAACGAAAAAAAACTAAAAAAGCTAAAAAAAAAAAAAAGGTAAAAACCAATAAAAAACTAAAAAGAAAAAAAGAAAAAAACTAAAAAAAATTTTCATCTAAAAAACTAAAAAAAAACTAAAAAAGGTAAGAACTAAAAAAGAAAAAAATAAATGACGACACTCAAAGAGAAAGCGACCGGGACAAAAGGAATGTTCGATTAGCAATCAACAAAGCACCGGGACACGGAGTATAAATGACGACCAGGACATAAGTAAAAAAAAAAACTAAAAAAACTAAAAAGTAGGTAAAAACTACAAAAAAACTAAAAAGAAAAAAAACCCTAAAAACTAATAAAAAACTAAAAAATCTAAAAATCTAAATAAACTAAAAAAGAAAAAAAATAAAGGAGAAAAACAAAACTAAAAAACGAATGTATATACAGACCGGGACACCGGGATACAAATGACGACCGGGACACAGGGAATATAAATGACCATACATAAGCCATAATGATCAGGACATAAGTAAAAAATATAAATGACGACCGGAACACAGGGACACAACTACAACGGGGACGCCGGGGGGCACAGGGGGATATAAATGACGACCGGGACACCGGGACAGGAATTGGTCGATTAGCAATCATCATCAACAAAGCTCAAGGGCAATCATTAGAATCATGAGGTATAGATCTGAATACGGATTGTTTTCCCATGGACCATTATATGTTGCATGTTCAAGAGTCGGTAAACCTGACAATCTATTTATGTGCACAGACAATGGGACAGCAAAGAATGTTGTATATTCGCAAGTTTTACGTAGTTAAAAACATATATATAATATATCTATCTATATTCACAGGTGGGACATAGGGACACAACTACAATGGCGCGTAACTAATATGGCGCGTAACGACTTACGCGCGCGGGGGGGCTTGGGGGGGGGGGCGCGAAGCGCCCCCACCAACCAGGTATGACGACACTCAAAGAGAAAGCGACCGGGACAAAAGGAATGTTCGATTAGCAATCAACAAAGCACCGGGACACAGGGAGTATAAATGACGACCAGGACATAAGTAAAAAAAAAAAACTAAAAAAACTAAAAAGAAGGTAAAAACTACAAAAAAACTAAAAAGAAAAAAAAACTAAAAACTAATAAAAAAACTAAAAAATCTAAAAATCTAAATAAACTAAAAAAGAAAAAAAATAAAAAAGGAAAAAAATAAAGGAGAAAAACAAAACTAAAAAACGAATGTATATACGGACCGGGACACCGGGATACAAATGACGACCGGGACACAGGGAATATAAATGACCATACATAAGCCATAATGACAAGGACATAAGTAAAAAATATAAATGACGACCGGGACACAGGGACACAACTACAACGGGGACGCCGGGGGGCACAGGGGGATATAAATGACGACCAGGACACCGGGACAGGGAATGTTCGATTAGCAATCACCATCAACAAAGCTCAAGGGTAATCATTAGAATCATGAGGTATAGATCTGAATACGGATTGTTTTCCCATGGACCATTATATGTTGCATGTTCAAGAGTCGGTAAACCTGACAATCTATTTATATGCACAGACAATGGGACAGCAAAGAATGTTGTATATTCGCAAGTTTTACGTAGTTAAAAACATATATATAATATATCTATCTATATTCACAGGTGGGACATAGGGACACAACTACAATGGCGCGTAACTAATATGGCGCGTAACGACTTACGCGCGCGGGGGGGCTTGGGGGGCGCGAAGCGCCCCCACCAACTAGGTGTTGGGGTGGCGCGAAGCGCCACCCCAACAGCTAGTATTCTTATATTTTTGATTATATATATGAGGGGGTTTGTCCCCTCGTTAATACCTCGCTCTTCACACTAAATCTTAAGTTTTGTCCCGATTCTTTAAGAATGACCCCTGAATCAGAAAGACCGTAGAATAAATAGTTGAAATTACTAAAAATAATTTAGCATAAAGAGCGAAGTATTTATCTCCTTCTAAATACCTCGCTCTTTATGCTAAAGTATTTTTAGAACCCCTCATATGCGTAATAATCTCTGTTCGTTTTAAGTTTTAATGCTTCTCCTTACTTTCAATTGAAAAAACTTTTTCATGTTTATATTTTTATTGTTTTTTTTAATAGTAACGCTAGAAAATTCTGCACCCTTTTCATTGAGTTTCTCTTCCCCCATGAAATATTCCTCCAAGAAAAGATCCTCCATATAGCCCCCTCCGCTGGACCCCACAGCCAAACAAAAAAATTCCCCTGAAAACGTCAGTACACTTCCCAATAACCATTACTGTGTGTAAACATTGGTCAAAGTTAGTAACTTGCAGCCCCTTCCCCAGGGACTGTGGGGGGTAACTCATCCCCAAAGACATAGTTATTATGGTTTTCGACCATGCGGAACAAAATGGCTATCTCAAATTTTGATCCGTTGACTTTGGGAAAAAATGAGCGTGGGAGGGGGCCTAGATGCCCTCCAATTTTTTCGGTCACTTAATAAGGGCACTAGAACTTTTCATTTCCGTTAGAATGAGCCCTCTTGAAACACTCTAGGACCGCTTGGTCCATACGATGACCCCTGGGAAAAAAAACAAATAAACACGCACCCGTGATTAGTCTTCTGGCAAAAAATACGAAATCCAACATTTTTGTAGATTGGACCTTGAAATTTTTTCTATAGGGTTCTCTGATACGCTGAATGCGATGGTGTGATTTTCGTTACGATCCTATGACTTTTAGGGGGTATTTCTCCCTATTTTCCAAAATAAGGCAAATTTTCTCAGGCTCGTAACTTTTGATGACAAAGACTAAATTTGATAAAACTTATATATTTGAAATCAACATAAAATCCGACTCTTTTGATATATCTTTTAGCATCAAAAATCCGTTTTTTAGAGTTTCGTTTACTATTGAGCCGGGTCGCTCCTTACTACAGTTCGTTACCACGAACTGTTTGATTGGATTTCATGACCAATGGTGGTTATTTATCCATACAATCAAAGAGGATTTCTAGAAATTTACAAAAAGAATGTGAACAAATTAAAAACAATTGATAAAATTTCCAAAGAAGTGATATCTTTTTTCACCAATCAGACTATGATTCAGCCATGACCTACCTACAAATTTCAAAATGGCATAGAAATTCATAAAAATTGTTTAAAGCAACATGATAAGAGATAAGGTATTTACTAGAAAAAATCACCATCACAAGCCCCAAAAAGCGGAATTTGGGGTAAAAAAAAATATCATAAAAAAACACAAAAACTGGTAAAGAATACCAAAACAACAGTAAGAAAGAAAAATCACAATGAATACTCACTCGCAAAGTCAATCATTTAACTGTAAAATATTGATTATAATCCCTTTGTTTAAAATAGGCAGTAATCTATGTTTAATAAATAACCAACAGATTTAGTGAAAATAAGAATTAAAACGGGAGAGGCTGTATCATTTGTAGTTGTAAGTGCCCTATAAACGTGATGTTACACACACAATGCTAGCTTATTAAGGAGCTGCTGCTCATACACGTGATTATGGTTCACTGGTCAGGTGCCGTCATCATCAGTAATGGGTCAAATGATCCACCTATTCACAGTTTCCACCTATTTCAAATTAAAAGTGGCAGAAAATGGCATGGGATAGTTTTTTCCAAAACATGAGAGATGTGAACGAAGGTTGCAAAGTTGTATTCTTCAATCTGTTTAAAAAAAAATTAAACAAAGTATTTTTTTAAAGGAAAAGAAGAAAAAGAAAGCATTTTTAAAAATAGAAGAAAATAAATACGTAGGCTACACATTTATCTTTAGGTTATCAAGATATTGTATTTGACGCATTTAAATAAAACATTTTGCACCACCTGCTGAGGATTTACTTAGCTGTATTAATAGGAGGAACAAGGTTAGGGTTGAATACAGTAGTCTACTAAGTACTAGTAGCCTAAAAATGCATGATTCTCATGAGAAACACCCTTGACTGATGCTCAGAAAGGCAACCAGAGAATATTTTTATAAATAACTAGTAGAAAGTGGAAAGGATAGAGGGAAAGTTTGGGAGATCAATGCAATGAACAAAACCTGAACTAAGCACAAAATTGCTTTAGATGAGAAATTAATGGCTGAGCAAACCGAAGTTCGATCCAACTGGAGCAAAGAAAGCAAACAAAAAAATAGCAAACACAATGACATGGTCCGCTAAAACCTACAATAATATTCTAGGTCCTATTAGTGTTAACTTCTCCTGACATCTTAAAGATTGTCATTTATTTGAGACAGATTTATTTAAATCTGCATCCAAATCTGATTGTACCTATATAAAAGTATTGAAAAAAGAGTTATAAAGTTATAACCACTAGCACATTTAATAAGCCTCTAATTACAGAAGAAGTTATTTCCATCAATCCTTTCAGCCCAAGCGTGGGTGAAAGGATTGGGCTGAAAATTACAACCCATTTAACTTTCAGCCTATCTAAATCTTCTTGGTGTGTTCTGAAGTCTTTGAAAGGCCTGTGAAGAACCAACTTTACTCTTTTTTGGAGGCAGAGGGATTCCTCAATCTATGACATTTTGGTTTCAGTCCAGGACAACAATGCCCTTGACCTAGGAATGCTACCAGCTGCTATTTTGCTTGGTATAAAAAAAAGACTTTATTGATCATGAAATTCTAATAGGTAAATTAGAACATATCAGAGTTAGAAGAGAGGCATAAAATTTGTTCTAATTCTATCTTAGTAACCAGAGCAATTTCATAGGAGAAGATCCATTCTACAACATTGCAGTAAGCTTAGGTGCACCATGGGGATTAATCCTATATCCACCATTATTTCAAATACATCCAAATGACTTGTCATTTTAAAGTACAAATTCCAGGGCCTTGCAAAACTATGCTGAAGTGAAGGCACTTCAAATAACAATAAACAACAAAGAGAGATAAAACTCTACAAAATGAAAACTTCAAACGAGACGACGGCCAGTAGAGAGGAAAGATTAAAACAACGCGGATATTTCGCCTGTATCCAAACAAGGCGTCCTCAGCACAAGATAGAAAATTAAAAGACAACTAATCTAAAAACAAATAAAAACCACCACCAATAATAATAAATACAATTGTCACTACTTATCCACGTAGGGAAAAGCAGCTGTTTGAGTTACTTCGATGAGAATCAAAGAGCAACTGTTCAGCAACTGAGCAATCAGTTGCTCTTTGATTCTTAAAAAGTAAAAGTTAGTTAATTCAAAAAGTTTAATTTCAAAGTTAGATATTTCAGAGTTGGTGTTGTTGGCTTCTACAAAACAACTGTTTTTTTTTCTTAGGTGGGGGACCAGTACCTTGTTTATGATGCCCTCAAGCACTTTACATATAACTGATGAGATACTTATAAGCCAATAACTAAAGCAATGTTTTTAGACACAATAGGCATCCATACTCAGCAATGGGTCTGATTTAAGACTTTTAAAGTCAGATGGATGATCTAAGCAGTAGTAATTTTTTGCAGTGAAGGGTTATCCTTAATTTATTTGCACAGGATGTTCTTACCCAATCAATGTGAGTGTTCCAAGAATGACTTTCCTTCAAGAAGATCAAGCTGGGGTGTATGTATGGTGCTTTTGATTGGGAGATTATCAGCTCTTTTGTTTTTGATGCAATAAATTTGATCATCCATGCATTGGACGACCACTTTTCAATTGTTGCTGTTATTTGAAGTACCTTCATTGCAGCATGGTTTTGCAAGGCCCTGGAATTTGTACTGAGCATTCATTTGCATGTGTTTGAAACAACAGTGAATACAGGATTGATCCCAATGGCGCTCCTAAGCTTACTGCAATGTTGTACAATGGATCTTCTCCTATGGACGTGCTCTGGTTACTAAGATAGAATTAGAACAAATTTTATGCCTCTCTTCTAACTCTGATATGTTCTAATTTACCTATTAGAATTTCATGATCAATAAAAACTTTTTTTATACCAAGCAAAATAGCAGCTGGTAGCAGTCCTAGGTCAAGTGCTTTGTTCTCCTGGACTGAAACCAAAATGTCATAGGTTGAGAAATCCCTCTGCTTCATAAAATGAGTAAAGTTGGTTCTTCATTAGCCTTTCAAAGACTTCAGAACACACCAAGAAGATTTAGATAGGCTGAAAGTTAAGTGGGTTGTAATTTTCGGACCAATCCTTTCACCCACGCTTGGGCTGAAACGATTGATGGAAATAACCCTTATGTAATTAGAGGTTTATTAACCATGTCAGATGCAGATTTACCTCTCAAATAAATGACAATCTTTAAGATGTCAGGAGAAGTTAACACTAATAGGACCTAGAAAGTCATTGTAGGTTTTTATGGAACATGTCACTGTAGTTGCTATTTTTTGTTTGCTTTCTTTGCTCCAATTGGATCGAACTTTGTTTTGCTCAGCCATTAATTTCCCACCTAGAGCAATTTTGTCAGTTGTTCAGGCTTTGGTCATTACATTAATTAACTGTCTCCCAAACTTTCCTTCTATCCTTGCCACTTTCAGCTAGTTATTTATCAAAATATTCTCTTTTTGCCTTTCTGAGCATCAGTCAAGCGTGTTTCTCATGAGAATCATACATTTTTAGGCTACTAGTACTTAGTAGACTACTGTATTCAACCCTAACCTTGTTCTTATTAATACAGCTAAGTCCTCTTCATAGCTGATTTATATACTATGGGCTGCCTCCTAATATTTGTAGGCATGAATATAGAATGAGTCGGAGGTAATAGGCTTGGGACTGTCTGTGCAGGATTTCGACTCTTGTTGATAGAAGAGCATCGCCAAGTGCTGAAAACCATGTTGTGACCAAAATGGGCCCAGGGTTGCACAAAGCCTCCAACTTACAGGAGGTCCCAGGGACATCTTGCTGTCCGGTTCTAAGCCGGCTTAAGCACTTCGGTGTAGACTTGAGAAGATATGTTGGTCCCCATCCTGCACTGGTATCCGGGATCACTGCTTTTCCTGAGGCAAAAATAATTTCAAAGATTTAAAGAACATGAAAATTGGAACTTGGAATGTTACGACGTTAAAAAATAACTATCGCATCAACATTTTGACTGACGAATTCAGACGGTTTGAACTGGATTTATTAGGAGTTTCAGAAAGTTATATCCCAGGGGTAGGAAGCATGAAATTAGGTGACATAGAATTTGTTTACTCAGGCAGGAAGGATGGGGCACATAGACAGGGAGTAGGGCTCATGATGAATAAGGAAGCTGCTAAGTCTTGTTTAGGCTGGGAAGGTATTAATAATAGAATACTAATTGCTCATTTTATGATTAAAAAGTTCAGGGTATCAGTTATAGTAGTATATGCCCCCATTGAACCAACTGATGGAGATACTAGTGACTCAGATTAATTTTACTTACAGTTACAGGAGCAAATAGACAGGGTACCAGGTAGAAATATGGTATTTTTGCTAGGAGATTTTAATGCCCAGGTTGGTAGAAATAGGGATAGATGGTATCCTAGCCTAGGTAAATTTGGTGTAGGAAAAGAAGACAGTAATGGCTATAGGCTTTTGCAATTTTGTAGGTATAACAACCTAGTTATAACCAATACAGTGTTTGGTCACAAAATGGCCCATAAGTTGACATGGTATTCACGTGATGGTAAGACAGCAAACCTTATTGATTATGTTATTGTAAACAGAAGACTAGCAGGATCAATACAAGATACTAGGGTGCATAGGAGTGCTGTTATTGATGTTAAAAGTAAAGATCATCATCTAGTAGTGTCTAAGGTTAATTTAAAGCTGAAATTTCGGAAGGGTAACTCCCTCCCGGAAAGTTATGATTTGGTAGACTTCAGGATAAAAATTTGAGAAAAAAATTCCAGGAACAGTTGAGTACTAAACTTGAGAGTTTATAATTTGACAATGCGGAAGATGGATGGAATAATTTCAGAAAAACAATTTGTGAAGTTGCTGATGGTGTCCTAGGGAAGAGTGCTAAGACTGCAACTAGGAATATTAGTGAAAAAGCTTTAGGTTTAATAGAGAGTAGAAGGGGCTTGTATAAGAATTATCTGAGTGATAGGTCGTATGAAAACAAAAGGAATGTAAAGAAAGTAGAGAAAGCATTAAAATATGACTAAGGAGATGTGAAGTGGAGGCCATGGATAAAATTGCTGAGGATCTGGAAGATGCGGCTAGACGGCATAATAGTAAAATATTATACTGGCATGTTAATAAATGGAAGGGAGTAGCCAATCCGGACTAGTCCCAGTTAAAGATAGAAATGGGGCCACATTTAGTGATAAGGAAAAAGTTAAAGAGAGATGGGTGGAACATTTTGAGAATGTGCTAAACCAAGATACAGTTGCAGGAAAAGACATAGATGAAAATGAAAAAGTTTGTGATACCTTGGATGTGAAGGAAGATTTGTTTAGTGAGGAAGAATTAGCGACAGTACTAAAAGGATTAAAAAATAATAAGGCCCCAGGTGCTGATAGTATGATTAATGAGTTTCTTAAATGTGGTGGCTCTGAGGTTAGGAATAAGCTACTGAAGATTATGAACATGATTTTTGAAAAAGGGGAAGTAACAATGATTTTAGGAAAACCTTACTTAAACCACTGTATAAGAAAGGTGACAAGAGTGAGTGTCGTAATTATCGAGGCATTAGTCTGGTCTCTACAGGTAGCAAATTACTGAGTAATATGATACTTTTTAGACTGAGAGATGCTGTAGACAAAGTTTTAAGGGAAGAACAATGCGGTTTTAGAAAAGGTAGAGGATGTGTCGACCATGTTTTCACTCTTAGGTTAATAATTGAGAAGTCCCTTTGTTGTCAAACACCTTTGGTCCTCAGTTTTATCGATTATGAACAAGCTTTCGATTCCGTTGATAGAAGAGCGTTAACAAAGGTCTTATTGCTACACGGTATACCAGAAAAATTCATTAAAGTGATTTGCACTATGTACGAGAATAATACTGCTGCGGTTAAGGTAGGAAATGAGGTTAGCAACTGGTTTTGTATTAAATCAGGAGTTAAGTAGGGTTGTGTTCTATCCCCCTTCATATGTATCATTTTGATGGACTTCGTCTTAAGGAGCACAGGAAAGGCAATTGGAGACCATGGAATCAAATGGGGAGGAAGAACGCTCCTGGACTTAGATTATGCTGATGATTTAAGCATATTAGATGAAAGTGTGAGCAAAATGAATGAATTTTTTGAGGTTTTACGAGTTCAGGGTGCTAAAATAGGCTTGAAAATTAATGTTAAGAAGACTAAGTCACTAAGGCTAGGAATAAGTGGAGATGAACAGGTGACATTAGGTAAGGAAAAGATTGATCAGGTTGGGAGCTTCAGTTACCTTGGTAGTATTATTAGTAAAGACGGTGGGAGCATTGAAGATGTTAAAAGTAGAATAGCTAAGGCTCAGGGTGCTTTTTCACAGTTAAAAAAAGTTTGTAAGAATAGAAAGATAAGTCTAGAAACCAAGATTAGAATATTGGAAGCTACAGTGATGACAGTGGTCAAATATGGCTCTGAAGCATGGGCACTCCAAAAAGCAGATGAGAATTTACAAGATGTTTTCCAGAGAAACTGCCTACAGATTGTTCTGGGTATCTGGCTGACTGACTGTATTTCGAACAGTAGGTTGTACAAAAAGTGTGGTTCAATCCCGCTTTCTGGGGCTATAATGAAAGAAAGGTTAAGATGGCTAGGCCACATTCTACAGATGAAGGATGACAGATAACCGAAGAATGTCCTTTTTGGCCAACCGTCTGGGGCTACACGGAAAGCAGGTCGTCCTTGTCTGGGTTGGGAGGATGTCATAAATAAAGATTTAAAGGAAATGGGAGCTTCTTGGAAGGGTGTAAAGAGGGAGGCTTTAAATAGATTAGATTGGAGGAGGGGCGTGCGTAGCTGTGTTGGCCTCATACGGCTTGGTGCTGCAGTGAGTTATTAGTAGCAGTAGTAGTAGTAAACCCTCAGCAGGTGGTGCAAAATGTTTTATTTAAATGCATCAAATGACAATATCTTGATAACATAAAGGCAAATGTGTAGATATTTATTTTCTTCTATTTTTTAAAATGCTTTCTTTTTCTTCTTTTTCTTTAAAAAATGCTTTGTTTTATTTTTTAAACAGATTGAAGAATACAACTTTGTAACCTTTGTTCACACCTCTTGTGTTTTGAAAAAAAACTATCCCAAGTCCTTTTCTGCAACTTTTAATTTCATGAAAACTGTGAATAGGTGGATTATCTGACACATCACTGATGATGACACCACCTGACCAGTGAACCATATTCACTTGTATGAGCAGCAGCTCCTTAATAAGCTAGCATTGTTTGTGTAACATCATGTTTATAGGGCACTTGCAGCTACAAATGATACAGCCTCTCCCATTTTTTTCTTATTTTTACTAAATCTGTTGGTTATTTATTAAACATAGGTTACTGCCTATTTTAAACAAACGGATTATAATCGATGTTTTACAGTTAAATGATTGACTTTGCGAGTGATTACTCATTCTGATTGTTCTTTCTTACTGTTGTTTTGGTATTCATTACAAGTTTTCGTTTTTTTTATGATATTTTTTACCCCAAATTCCACTCTTTGGGGCTTGTGATAGTGATTTTTTCTAGTAAATACCTTATCTCTTATCATATTGCTTTAAACAATTTTTATTAATTTCTATGTCATTTTGAAATTTGTTGGTAGGTCATGGCTGAATCATTTTGAAATTAATGATAAAAATGATGTCACTTCTTTTTATCCATTGTTTTTAATTTGTTTACATTTTTCTTTTGTAAATTTGTAGAAATCTTGTTTGATTGTATGGATAAATAACCACCATTGGTCATGGCTATGTGCAGCATGCTGGAAGAATCTAACAAATGGAGACAGCACTTGTGCATAGTCTTTGTGGACTTTGAAAAGGCATTTGATTTAGTAGATCATCAAACCTTGTAGAGAATATTGTGGTTTTACAGCGTCCCTGAGAAGCAAATCCATATAATAGTTGCCATGTACAAAGAGATGGAATGCTGTGTTAAAATATTGGACAGCAACACACACTGCTTCAAGGTGGTGTCTGGTGTCAGGCAAGGCTGTGTCCTATCACCTCTCCTATTCATCCTAGCTGTAAACTACATCTTTAGACAGATAAATGGGCATGGAATCCAGATTGCAGGAACTTATTCCAGACATTGACTTTACTGACAATGCTGGGCTCATAGAAGCCAACAAGCAGAAGCTCCAGGAATTCCTGAAAAAAACTTGCAGAGAAAGCTGATCAATTTGGACTACACATCAACATGCCAAAGACAAAATCTATGTGACTCAGTAGTTCACCCATGGGAATCCTACTAGGAGGAGAGGACATCAAACAGGTGACAGACTTAAAGTGCTAGGGGAGTACAGTAACCTTCAGTGGCAACTCTGGGAAAGGATTGTGCAGCAGGATGGCCTGGGCCAATACATCATTTCAGAGACTTCTACCAGTCTGGAAACCCACCATATACTTGCTGAACTTGAAACTCAGGTTGTTCCAGAGCAATGTACTGTCTGTCCTGAGTTATGCTATGGAATGCCTTAAGCCAACTGCAAGACAGGAGAAATGCCTTACCATCTTCAAAATAGCTGTCTTCGCTTAATCCTTAGAATCACTTGGGGAGACTATGTCAGTAACAACAAGATCCATACCAGCACAGGCCAGATATCACAACCATTGTATGACAATGTAGATGGTGATACCTTGGGCACATCCTCCACATGCCAGATCACAGACTTCCAAACATACTCCTCCACTGGCAACCCGAAGGCACCTGTTGCTGACTAAGACCAAAGAACACACTGTATAGGACATATAAACACAACAGAAGAGCCCTCCAGACAAGTCTCATTCCAGAATAGGAAAACACATATGCAACAGCTCACTTGAGGGAAGATTAGAGGCTACTAACCAATGCCCTGTGTGCCTCTGGAGGAACTAAGATAAGGTTTAGGTATAGAAATAACATATACAGATTTTCAAATGTATGGAAAGATTCTGGAGGAAGTGATGACAAAGTTCCAGCCAATTCGTCACTGCAGGTCTTCAAGACAATACTAGGTATATTGTCAGGACCCATGAATTCATTGATATTAAGACACTGCAAAATGAAAATGACTTTAGGAGTGAATAGTTCACACAGTCAAGAACAGCATTGGATAACCAGAGAAATCACAATTTTCTTTACTGTCAACTTCCAGATTTGAGAACTCATGTAACTTTTGCCATAGTCTATTTGCTAATTTTGAGGGAAAGAATTGAAGTTCCTTTAAATTGCAAGGCCTATTTGATGACTCTCCACCAGTTCTTAGCAGAGGCATTTTGGAGCTTAGGAGCAAAGTCCTCTCTTTTTTTTGAACATGGAATTTCAAAATTGTACAAACTGTGTCTTTGTGGGCTATTATAAAATCAACCCCTATCCTTTTTGCTGTTTGAAAGCAGCTGTTGGTTGTTTGCCTTTTTTGTTCTGATAACATTTTTGCAGTGAATATTGAACCAAGGCTTTTCCTTGTTGGATGTCTGGATCCACTTTGAGGGATGTAACTTGCAATTCAGTTGACAGTGGTCTGCAATATTTTCCTAAAGCAAGTGTATTCCTTAAGCCATTCTAACCTCTTGTTTTGCCAGATTTGTTGCTCATGCCTTATATGGGGACATACAATAACAGCAATCCACATACAATGACAACCATGTGGTCACTTGTGAAAGCATGAGTATCAACCTTAAAGGAATCTGAATGAACAAAAAATTGATCAAGACAAGATTATACATTTCAGCCATGGTTAGCAACTGAATTCAACTGCTTGTTCAAGCCCATACAAAAAGGAAAGATAATACAAGTCTGACCCCTCTACATCAGTGTTATTACTATGGAGCCATAAGCTCCAACGGACATTCAAATCTTCAATAAGGATGATAGCAGACTTGGGGTATTTATCCTGAATTTTACCAAGGAATGTTTTAAGGTAACTGCAATGATTTCTTTGATGTACTATTCAGTTAATATGTATATTCGACCCAAGCACCTGTAACAAAAGCATAATAAGGCAACTGCAAGCAAGCACACAAGCATTAGCATTAATATATAAGCAAAAGCAAGCAATAAGTTCATTTCATCTTCCTTCTTTTCTTCATGTGATTCAACGATATTTTTTTTTATTGTATATGCTCAACTTCAACTTCGTTGGGGGGTTTCACCTGACGACCAGAACGTTTTTTTTTTTTTAGTACAATAAGTTCATTTCATCTTTTTTTTTTAATTCGGTACAATAAGTTCATTTCCTCTTTTTTTTAATTAATACAGTACAATCAATTCATTTCATCTCCCTTCTTTTCTACAAATTCAACTTTGTTGGGGGTTTCACCTGACGACCAGAACGAGTTGCCATCGCCCTTCTTCCATGGTTAATCTGCTGAGCTGGATCTGTGGCCTCCACCTCTTTGTTTGTGACACCTTGCTTTGGTGTTGGAGACTCCACTGTACGGGGGTCCGTAGTCTCTTGGGAATCAGCTAAGGGATCAGGAACATTTTTCGATGGCGAGACGCTCGAAGTTTCGACTTGGCAACTAGCACCATTGTGCAGGTCAGTCACCATAGGGTCTTGTCTTGATGTGTATTCTGTTATGGCGGAACGTCCCTCCTTCTTCGAGACACACATAGTATGAACGAGGGCTGTCGCCAGTCTTGCAAACTGTTGCCTTCTTCCAGGTTCCCTGGTCAGTCAACTGAGCCCACACTTTCCAACCCGTTTTCAGTGGTTCCATATTCCTTGCATGCTGATTATAGTGTTTGCTTTGTGCCTCTTGGGCCTTCTCCCTCTGTTGTCTGAATCGGTCAAATTGGAAGGCTCCTGGTTGCAAAGTTTGTGTGATGCTGGGCAGGAGTGATCTCAGTTGGCGTCCCACCATTATTTGAGCTGGGGCAAATCCATCAATGGGTGTGTTCTGATGCTCCAATAGTGCCAGATACGGGTCACTCTTGCTCTCAGCGGCCTTAACCAAGAGTCGTTTAGCTATTTGAACAGCCTTTTCACTTAAGCTGTTGGACTGAGGGTAGTTTGGGCTTGAGGTTGAGTGTAATATTCCCCAGTCAGTCATGAATTGCTCAACCCATATCGGACGAAGTGAAATTTCAGTTTGTTGATGACCTGCCGTGACGTGGTGTTTGTCAGGCAATCAACCTCAAAGAACCGACTCATATAATTGACAGTGACTATGTAATCCTGTCCGTTGTGCTGGAACAGGTCAGCAGCTACATGCTGGAATGGGTAGTTGGGTATTTTGTACAGGATCATTGGCTCCTTCTGTTGGTTCATGGCAAACTTGGCGCATACCTCGCAGTAGTTGACCAGCCTCTCGATATCCCGAGTGATGCCTGGCCAGAATACAGACGTTCTTGCCCTCTCTTTGGTCTTCGCCACTCCTAAATGGGAAGAGTGTAATTGGCCTAATATGCCTGCTCTCATGGATCTCGGGATGACTATGCGCTCCCCTTTAACAACAAGGCCATCAAGTTCTGCCAACTCATGACGATAACTCCAGAAGGGCCCAAGTTTTCTGTCTAGGCTCTTTTTATTGTTTGGCCAACCCACTTGTATTGTTTCCAACAGGGAGTTCAGTGTTTCGTCTTTAGTCGTTTCTTTACATATTTGTGCAAGCCTTTGGCTTGCTATGGATACAGTTTGAAGGACTGAGTGAACCAGAATTTCCATGTCTACCTGCAACTCAATGTCTGTATCCGCAAAGTGCAGGCGGGATAGGGTGCCCGCTACAGGGATAGTCTTTCCAGGTTTGTATCTAAGCTTGATATCATATGGCTGAATAGCCAACATTATTTGCAGCCTTGGAGGTGCCCTTTGTATAGACTTCCCAAAAATCGACTCAAGAGGCTTGTGGTCTGTGGTCACGCATATCGTTCTTCTGAACAGATACTGGTGAAATCATTTGCAAGCAAAGGTTATTGCGAGCATCTCTTTTTCCATTTGGGAATAACGCTGCTCTGTCTCACTTAGAGAGTGAGATGCAAAAGCAACGGTTGCTCCATCTGTTGATAGCTGGGCACCCAGACCATGCTGGGAAGCATCTGTGATCACCTCTATCTCCTTGGCCTCTGGATCAAAGTAGTAGCATTCTGAATCCCTCTCTTGGCCTCCTCGTGGCTTGTATTCCATTCGAAGTTCTGCTGTTTGGACAGGTCTCTGAGGGGTTTGTTCAGCGTAGCCAGGTTGGATTGTATCTAGACAAGTAATTGTACGTTCCTAATAATGTCTGTAGTTCCTCCTGGTTTCGGGGTGCGGGCATGTTTTCTAACGCCTGGGTTTTCTCTGGGTCTGGGGCAATGCAGCTTGTTGTCAGTCTGTGTCCGAAGTAGGTGATGGAAGTAGTGTCAAAAACACATTTTTTCTTTGTTAAACCGCACTACCTTGTCTCTTGCGGCTTGGAGTACTGCCCTCAGCTTGGCATCATGTTCAGCATCACTACAACCAATTGTTACAGGGGGGGGGTTTCTTATAAAGTTATTGGATTGTAGTGTTTCTTATAAATTTTAAGTTGGATTGTGGAATGGGAGCTTTATAGTTAAGGGACATAAAGTGAGAGGGTTCTATTGACAAGTCTCTATAACCATGGAGATGAAATCATTATCATGACGGTTATATCGTGATACTGTTGTTCATCAGTAGCTGGATTAGTATAAAATGTACTCTGTCTAGTCTTAATTGGGTAATTAATGATATCCATTGCTTCTCTTAATGTTTGTTTTTGGGGCTGTTTGTCCCTTTGTGACTCTATGTCCCCAGGAGTCTGTATAGCCTTATTTAATTCATCGTGTAACGATAAAGGTCTGTCTATTGGTGAAATAGGGTTCACCAAATTGTCGGGGAAACGTTTTGGGGGGTAAGGGGTTGAAATTTTATCTGGAAAAATTTGTGACTTTGGAGAAATCGTATAGTCCAATCCTTCTGACTCCTCACTGGAAGATGAATCACTATTCCTCCGTCTCCACGTAACAGGAGTACTTTTTGGGGGGTAACCATATTTGTCATGGTTAGAAATTCATTAAAGTTTTCCTCGTCACTACTGTTTTCAAAATATCCTTGTTTAAAATTAAAAGGTTTAAGCTCACTTAGTCTAGAGCGAGGTGGTTCATTTTCGTCTTCTGAGGTATTTGATGTTGAAGGTTGGGGGGTCCATGTTTCTGGGAATTTTCCCCTTTTTATACGACTAACATGGGTTTTATAGGTTTTTCCTGTTTTTGGTTTTAATAGTTTAAATGTAACATTATTATCATACCTCTTAATTATTCTTAACGGTCCTAGGTGTCGGTCAGAAAGCTTCTTGCCGTCCGATTTGTTTTCATTTTTTAAGTAAACGCAATCTCCTACTTGGAAATCGAGTTTACCTTTGACGTTAGGAATACTTTTTGCCTCTTGCTTCCTTTTTGATTTTTCTATTTCTTGTTTTACTAGTTTATAAGTTTTCCTCATTCTATTGATAAATTCCTGTTTATAATCTTGAGAATCATTATAATATTGTCGTGCCTCTATAATTTCATTATAGGGGATTCTAAAGTCTCGTCCGAATAATATATAAAATGGGTTATCACGTATGACCTGGGAATAAGCTGTATTAATTACATTTGTTAAATAAGGTAAGGTTTCGTGCCAATCCCTGCGATTTTCTTTCGTATAAATGCTTAAAATATTAGAGAATAGTTTGTGTCTGTTTTCGATTTTCCCATTGGCCTGGGGGTGATAGGGGCTCGATACCAATTTACTTATTTGAAGAAAAGACATTAAATCCTTGGTTACTTTTGACACGAAGTTAGGGCCATTATCGCTTAATACTGTATTAGGAATACCGAAATTAAAGAATATTTTAGCAAGAGCTTTCGACGTTGCATACGCGCTTTGATTTCTTAATGGTTTAGCAAATGTGAAACCGGAAAAGTGATCAATTACTGACAGTACACAGTTGTGTCCTTCATTAGACGTGGGTAGTCCTCCGCTAGTACCATATAAATCAAAAGAAACTATATCAAATGGGAACCGGGCCATAGGCGTTCTTCCTATCGCTGGATTAGGGTAGACTTGAGGATTTTTTCTTAAATTACATGTTTCACAATTATTAACGTAATTTTTTAACTTTGTTAAGGGTGAAGTAACGAAAAAGTATTGTTTTAATCTATAGAAAGTTTTATCTATTCCCAGATGACCTCCCACTTCAGAATGAAAAAATCCAAAAGCGGGTTTTTCCAAAATTTGGGGTAACACTGATACAATGGAAGTTTGATTTCTTTTATCGCTATGGGTCATTATTTTACATAGTATTTGTTCATCTAAATCGTAATAATAATTATCAATTTCTTTTTTAAAAGATTTCATTTCATTGGGTAGCTCTTTATCATATAAGAAATATTCTATTAGAGCAGCGCAAATGTTGTCTTTCTTTTGATATATTTTTATATTACTTAAAGATAGTGGGCTGTCTTTGTGTTTTTCTTCTGCCAAAATATTGGTCTGCATTTTTAAATTCTTATTTTTTGGAGCATGTTTTCCTTTTATCGTGTTAATTTCTTCATTTTCAACTTCTAAGGGGGCATTATCTGGAACTCTACTAAGGTAGTCGCATGGGGCGTTTTGTTTTCCCTTAAGATGTTCAAATTCATAATCTAAATCCTGGATTTTTAAGATCCATCTCGCGAGGATTCCGAACGGCTTTTTGAAAGTCTGTAGGTATTGAAGACTTTTATGATCGGAACGTAGTTTAAATTTTCTCCCTACCAAGTAATGTTTAAATTTTTCTAAATGGTGGATAATCTATAATAATTCAAGTTGTGTCGCAGAATAATTACTTTCTCCAGGTGTAAGAGTACGCGAAGCATATGCTATAACTTTTTCTTCTCCGTTTATTATTTGGGAGAAAATCGCCCCAATCCCCTTGGTTGAGGCATCCGTAGTAACAACGAATTGTCCTGTTTGGAAGTCGGGTAAACATAAGATAGGTTCTGAAGTCAAAGCCTTTTTCAAATGATCTAATAAATATTGAGCTATTTTAGACCACGTAATTTTTTGGGGGTTCCCTCTAGTGAGGTCCGTGAGAGGTTTTGCTACTTGTGCGTAATTTCTTATAAATTTTCGAAAGTAGCTCATTAATCCTAAGATTCCTCGTAATTGTTTAATTGTTTGAGGGGGTTTTATATTTTTAACAGATTCTATCTTTTCAGGGTCTAGGGAAATTTGTCCTTGTGTTACCACTACTCCTAAAAATTTTAGTTTGGTTTGAAAAAGATTTACTTTTTCTGGTCTACATTTTAAATTACCTTCTCTAAATTTCTCAAACACTTTTGCTAGGGTTACAAATGATCTTCCGTATCTTTGTCCATAGCTATGACGTCATCAACAAAATGAATTATGTTATTTAGGCCTCTTAGTAAATGTCTACAAGTGCATTGTGGTCTACACAATGCACTTGAAATGGTTTTTAGTCCAAACGGTACTCTTAAGTATTCATAAGAACCACATTCTGATGTTGAAAAAGCTGTTTTAAAAATATCAGCCTCTGCTATTTTTACTTGATGATAGCCTTGTGTTAAGTCTAGGGAGGTAAATATTTTATTTTTATTTGATATGGAGTCTAGAATTTCGTCAATTCAAGGTAGGGGAAATTTGTCACTTACTCCTGTTTATTTAAAGCTCTATAATCTACCACAAGTCTAAGGTCATTATTCTTTTTCGGGACTAAAATAACGGGGGCAGAGTATGGGCTTATGCTTGGTCTTATGATTCGATTTTTTTCGAGTTCATGTATTTTGTTTATTAGCCATTCTTTATGTTTATAAGGAATCCTGTATGGTTGTTTTGCAACTGGCGGCCCTGTAGTTTGTATTGCATGTTCATAAAATGGGATAAGTCCTATGTCGTCTTCAGATGTTGAAAAGACATCTCTATATTCCCATAATAAGTCGCATAATTTTTGTTTTAATGAAACATCGGTTATGTGACTTAGTTCGAATTTTTCAAGAAATTGAGATCTCGTCAGTGGATATTCTTTGTCAACTTGAACATTGATATTATTCACTAAGTTTTTTTCCGAATTTTTCCAATTGTTAATATCGGATTCCGATACTATTTGTATCTCTACTAAACATGTACCTTTACTTAGGGTAATTAGGTCGTTTTCGTGGGTGTTCGTTACCCAAATATAACCTTCACCCTTTTCGTAATTTATAATTTGTTCTTCGCAAACTACATTTTTCGGGAGATCTTCCGACGGCGATGCTACCCAAATTTCATTTTTATCATTAACTGGTTCTAACATTTGTGGTATTTGGACCCTCTGCATTGATTTAGGGGGAATTTTAGTTTTTCGCACTACGAATCCATAATACTTTTCGTTATGACTTTCTTTTATTGAGTTAAGGATATTATCTTCTGGTTTTTTCCTGGGAGTTTCTATATTCGCTAGTTTTTTCCATAAATATAAAATTTCTTGAATTTGTCTCTCTCTATACTCCTTCATGTTGCCTATGTTTTCCTTTACCTTGTTTGCTCGTATGTTATTTATCTCTGATTTGGTTTTTGTCGGATATATAAACTTTGAATTTGCTACATCTAATAATATTTTATTGGCTTTTAAAAAGTTAGCGCCTATTATCGCCTTGTATGGAAAATTTTTACAAACTATAAATCGAGTATAGAAATTTCTGTTATCTTTGCGCAAGGCTAGGTACACAGTGCCTTTTACATCCAGGTCATGTCCGGTCACGCTTGATAAATTGGGACAGATATTGCTTATTCGTCGTTTAATATAATTGGGTAATTTGTTAAATACGGATGTATTTATCACATTTACTGTTGCCCCTGAATCTATAAGGGCTGAGAAATAAATATTTCCTGCATTAAAATTTTCAAATACTGGTAACATATTATTATTTTTTGCGCTTAAAAATGGTATAATCACTGGCGGGTACCTATAAATTATCTTGCCACCAAATTTTGGTCCTAGGAATTTTGGAGGCTTGAGTCGTTTCCCTGGGGTTCCCAGATTTCGGGTGTAGAGTTTTCATTGGTTCTATTTTGGTTTTCTTGATCATTAATTGAAGTTGAGTTGTTATATGGGTTCCGTCGGCTGATAAAGTTACCTCTTGTGTTTCTATTCCAACCATTGTTAGGTTGGTTTGTCCTTCCGCGATACCCTCCGCGATACTGATTCGTACTGCGTTGGAAATTTGGGTTGGGTAATTACCTCTTGTTAAAAAGGTATTCCCTCGATTGCCTCTAGGGGCGTACCCAGTATAGTTTGTCCCCCTGGACAAACGGTTGCTCGATCCTCTAAAATTCGGGCGATAATTATTGTTTGTAAAACAATTTCTTGCAATATGACCTAACCTGTTACAGGCGTAGCACTTTAGTGGTTCATTGTTGGCTTGTGTCCTCATTTGATTATTGGGGGCAAAGCGTACTTGTCTTGAAGGTGTGGTGGTTCGAATTTGGTTTCGAAGCGGTTTTGGCGATGATTCTCTGGAGAAAATCGCGGAGAGGGATCTCTTGATTTTATAGCTGTTTTACTTTCTACCGCATTTATTGATAGTTTTTGATGCTGCAGGACTATGGAATCGATTTCCACGGCTGTCTCTATCTCCTGAACTGCCAGTTCTAAGTTGTTGATATTTTTGGAAATTAAGAGACGATATAGTTTTGGGTTGAGTCCCTGTTTAAATGCGTTTAGTATTATTTTTTCATACAATTCCCCTTCACCTGGACCGTATCACGCTTCTGTTGCGATTCTAATTTTATTTAAATATTCTCTTACGTTCTGGGTCTGTTCGAATGTTACTAACCCATGTTTTAGTTTGTTCAATGAACTAGTATCGATGAATCTCTTTTGAAAAGCCTGTTGCAATAGCTCTATTGAGTTAATTGTCGAGTTGGCTTCTGTTCCTACGGTATTTTCAATTTGTTTTAAAAATGTCAAAGCCTGTCCTTTTAGTCTTAAGAGTAGCATGTTTTTAGTACTTTTAAGTCAATTTTTTTCATTTCAACAAATTGTCCTAAATGGATGTTGAATTGATCTACATCTGTATCATCTTCATAATCAGGTAATGATTTTGCAATTTCTACCG
The DNA here is from genome assembly GCF_032884065.1 of Artemia franciscana. NCBI lineage: Eukaryota > Metazoa > Arthropoda > Branchiopoda > Anostraca > Artemiidae > Artemia > Artemia franciscana. The sequence continues at coordinate 2,872,525 of NW_027062665.1, forward strand.
AAGTTGCAATAATTTGTTGCGCTTTTAATAATTCATCTTGTTCCTGAGCCATATTTGTTATTTTAGTTCAGTTTTTCTTTAAGGAATTATTGAAGCTATGTGGTATATAAAATTTTAGTTTTCATTTAAAATTTATTGGTATTTAACTACTGAAGATTCTAATTATTTTTAGATGGGGTACACACAAAAAAATACATAAGTACAAATAAAATTATACTGCACTTAAATAATGTAAAATTAAATGCACTTAAAAATCAAAAAATAATTTGTAAATAATTATATTTGTCTAGGGTAGCAGGCAGTCATGTTGTCAGGCGTATACAGTTCCTTTAATGTCTCTATTGACGACCGCGCCAGATATTACGGGGGGGGGGGGTTATTTATAAAGTTATTGGATTGTAGCGTTTCTTATAAATTTAAGTTGGATTGTGGCATGGGAGCTTTATAGTTAAGGGACATGGAGTGAAAGGGTTCTATTGACAAGTCTCTATAACCATGGAGATGAAATCATTATCATGACGTTTAGGTCTGCCAAGATGGGCAGATTCCCTTGGGAACGAACCAGTAGACAATAGGAACTGTACCTGTACCTTGACTCAAAGACAAACACAATTATTGACAATAATTTTATTTTCTTACTTCATATACAACTTCAGGTAAAATGACTCCAATGAAAGATAGCAGTATAATGTGCATCAAAGAGTGACTACAAAAAAACTGAATTACACTCCTAACTTTTGGTTCACCTTATATATCCCGAATCAACCCGGATTTCTAAATTAAGCACTGGGTAGACTGACCTCAGAAATGTTGCAACACAACTCTTATTTTGATTATACAACATATGGCCTAACCTCCTTGCAAAGATTTATTACAACGAGGGTTTTCACCTCCAGTTTGTTGACCAGACCAGAAATAGAAATCTGGTTTCTAATTGGCTTTATTCAAAAGTTTGAATCTAATTTTGGTAGTCAAAAAAGTAACATTTTTTGCTTGCAGTAAGATATGTACCAAAGGTAAAAAGTATCATTTTTTGCTTGCTATAAAACTTGTGCCAAAAAAACACAAATCCTATGAGATAATGAATTTACACTTAAAATCTTTATATGTACAAGAGATTCTTATTTTGAAACCTTCTAAAGTGAATGAAATGAGAGATTTGGTTTTGAGTTCTGAAAAGGGGGGAGGGGGGCTGCTGGTCCATATATCACACAATGCCTGCAATATCATCAATGATCAGCCCGATATCCAGTTCTGTAAAGACCTCCTACGTCTTTCGCTGGTATTCATCCTACACTGAAATCAATCCAAATGGGTATTGGTTCCATTTATACCGGCCATACATGGTGTTGAATGTTGTCAATTCAGATGATGGTTTGTCCTACACCATTGACCAGTATCCATTTTAGGCATCCATCTTAAAGAACTTCTTTGCACCTTTGCACTTCGCTGCTACTTCATCAAATAAGGGTATAGGGTAATGCAGTCTCTTAATTGCTCTGTTTAAATCAACAGGGTTCAAACAGATCCTTAGAACCAAGGAATTCACCCACTGTGTTGGCTTGGTCACTTTTTCTATGACTCCAAGTGACTCCAGTCTGTCTAACTCCTCTTTGAACTTAGCTTGTAGTGCAAAAGGAACCCGTTTTGGTGGTTGTATAGTAGGGATTACACCCTCTTTCAGATATATTTTACAGGTTCCAGGCAGTGTCCCTATGCCCTCAAAGACAACACTGAATTCGTTTAAGAGTTTTTGGATGACTGGTCTGATTGGGGCTGGATTGCTGACACTGAGGACAAACTTGATCAGCTGAAGTCGTTTGCTGGACTGGCGGCTGAGGATGGGTGCTCTATCTGTGCAGACCACATGGAAGGTATGGGTCTGGGGGGTTTGGTTCTTGTATTGAACTTTTAGGTTGGCTGTCCCCAGTACCTTTAGCTGTTCTCTGGTGTAGCTGGTCAGCACATCAGTAGTCGGCAGCAGTACTGGCTTTCTTGCCAATTTGTTGAAGTCTTTGAGTGGCAAAATATTGGCCTCAGCACCAGTGTCTATGTTGAACGCCAATTCACTATCGTTTTCTGTCAGTTTTATCAGAGCATAAGGCTTTTCCACCTTTTCTTCTGTGGAAATGGACTCAATCATGAATTCTCTCCCATCTTCCACTTTGCTTCTTGTTTCAAGTTCATGTACTACTTTGCTCTTGCACATTTTGGCAAAATGGTTCATCTTCCTGCCTTTGCTGCACTGCTTCCCTTTTGCTGGGCACTTATGGCTTCTTGAGTATGGGCCACCACAGAAATAGCATGCAGGGGAATTTTTTTGTCTTTGAACCACTTCCACCTCCTGCTTAATTGGAATCTGCACCTGTTCGTTAAGCATGAGTGCTTGGGTCTCTTGCACAGTTTCTATAACTCGACTGCACTCAACTTTTCTTGCCAAGGTAAGTGTGGCTCCCTCACTGAGAAGCTGCTCACGGATTCTTGCATTCTTGACTCCAAAGACCAACTGATCTTGAACTAGCTGGTCTTCTAGGGTATCAAATTCACAACCCTTGGCAAGTACTTTCAACTGAGTGACATATGACTCAATGGTCTCTCCATCCGCTTGGTTTCTCTGATGAAAGATGTATCTGGCAAAGATGGGTTTGCACTTGGCTGAATATAATTCTTGAACTTGTCTAGATATACTTTTGGCTTGTTTGCCTCCGCGTCAGTTAAGGTCCAAGTGGAGAACACATCCTGTCCTTTTTCTCCAGACCAGTAAGTATGAGCATTTCACTGCATCTGATTTTCCACTTAGTGGACCAGAAAACATGAGCTCACAATGTCTCTTAATTTTTCTCCATTCTGATTTTAGGTTGGGGCTTGACCAGTTGATTGATGGAGCTGGTGTACTATCCATGTTGAACTTCTGACACCATACAATGATTTCTTTGATGTACTATTCAGTTAATACATATATTTGACCCAAGCACCTGTAACAAAAGCATAATAAGGCAACTGCAAGCAAGCACACAAGCATTAGCATTAATATATAAGCAAAAGCAAGCAATAAGTTCAATTAAGTTCAACTACTGGTCTAGCAGGATGGGGAGAGGGGGTTACACATAGTCTCAATGATCACAGACTTCTTTGGGAGGATTACAGTAACCCACAGAGCTTCTTTGTCTGTGTAATTTGGGAGATTAAGGGTTGAACATGGTATATGACTATCTATGTGAATAGAAACAATTTCTCCTCCATATTTTGAACTGTCAGTGTGTACCCAGTCTTGTCTGTGGCATGTACCATTGTATGGCAACCTTACTGCTTGGTATCTCATGGCTGAGATTGGTCTCAACAATGCATATAATAGCTGGTTTGACATAGTTCAATAAATAGAGGAACTGGTCAAATTCAGTTGTGAAACTTTATGTATTGCAGTAAACTACTGCAGATAAGACTGAATACATTGTACATGGGTACACAAAAGGTTTTTGACAAGAGATCAGCTTGGTCCAAGGCTTATTTTGATGAATTGTAACTAGGTAAGAAATATCTTTGGGTGGTTAGCCTTTATGTTGGAGCTGGTGCCCCCACATAGATTGTATCCATGGAGTAGAGCATTTGGATGACACTTCTCACAATTCAAATTGTGGACATAAAATTAGCACAGCCCAAGCAGGGGCACTACAATCAGTTTGTCTAACACAACCTCAAATTGAAAACAGATTTGCAGGAACTTTCAAAAAGAGTTTGAAATTTCTCAAAAAAGATATCACAGCAAAACTGACATCATTATCAAAGGTTTTCTGGCTCTTTTTAAAAATTCTTCCAAGTCTTGGCAACATTCTAGTTTTGCTTATTTTTGCTATCTTGAATAAGGATTAGGTTAGGATAATGAAACTTTCAGGGATCTATAGACTAAAGTATGTCCTGGGAAGGTATTCTGAAGTATCTACATCTAGTCCTTCTCCCTCTACAGGCCAGTGACTTTTGAAGACCTTTAAGAATATTTGTGTGGTAAAAGTGAAGCCTTGTAAAATAGATCTTTTGGTTAAATGAAGTATAAAGAAACTGTTTTCAGCTTTAAAACTTTGCTCAATCCTAATTTATGAGGTCTCATTTCTACAGATACATTTCTTAAATTTTAACATTGATATGGCTTAAAATTCTACTCAAATAACAGGAATTGCATTGTCAGAACTAAAACCAGAGAAAAAAAACAGATAATTAAAGTAAAATGTTGTTTTGTGAAAATTTCAATAGCTATTAGATTTCTACTGAGGTGGGGTTAACATAGAAGCTTGACAATAACTTCCCAGAGTAGATTTTTGGCCCTGGATTCATTACTGAGAGTTTCATTTTCTTAACTTTAAGAGTGAGTGTTGTAATTATCAAGACATTAGTCTGATCTCTGTAGGTAGCAAACTACTCAGTAATATGACACTTTTTAGATTGAGAGATGCTGTAGACAAAGTTTTAAGAGAAGGACAATGTGGTTTTAGAAAAGGAAGAGGATGTGCCAACCAAGTTTTCACTCTTAGGTTAATAACTGGGAAGTCCCTTTGTTGTCAAACACCTTTGGTCCTCATTTTTGTTGATTATGAGCAAGCTTTTGATTCTGTTGATAGAAGAGCATTAGCAAAGGTCTTATCCTTATATGATATACCAGGAAAATACATTAAAGTGATTGCTGTGGTTAAGGTAGGAAATGAGGTTAGCAACTGGTTTTGTATTAAATCAGGAGTTAAGCATGGTTGTGTTCCATCCCCCTTTATATGGATCATTTTGATGGACTTTGTCTTAAGGAGCACAGGAAAGGCAATTTGAGACCACAGAATCAAATGGAGAGGAAAAAAATTCCAGGACTTAGATTATGCTGATGATTTAAGCATATTTGATGAAAGTATGAGCAAAATGAATGAATTCTTAGAGGTTTTGCAAGTTCAGGGTGCTAAAATAGGCTTGAAAATTAATGTTAAGAAGACAAAGTCACTAAGGTTAGGAATAAGTGAAGATGAAAATGTGATGATGGGTAACAAATATTGATCAGATTGGCAGCTTTGCTTACCTTGGTAGTATTATTAGTAAAGATGGTGGGAGCAGTGAAAATGTTAAAAGTAGAATAGCTAAGGCTCAGGGTGTTTTTTCATAGTCAAAAAAAGTTTAGAAGAATAGGAAGATAAATCTGCAAACCAAGATTAGAATATTGCTATGACAGTTAGTTTAGACATTTTAGAAGCTACACTGATGACAGTGATCAAATATGGCTCTGAAGCATGGGCATTCCAAAAAGCAGACAAAAATTTACTAGAGGTTTTCTAGAGAAATTGCCTACAGATTGTTCTGGGTGCCCAGCTGACTGACCATATTTCAAACAGTAGGTTGTACAAAAAATGTGGTTCAATCCTGCTTTCTAGGGCTGTAATGAAAGAAAGATTGACATGGCTATTCTATATTCTGTTGATGAAGGAAGACAGATTGTCCTTTTTGGCCAACCATCTAAGGCTACACAGAAAGCAGGTCATCCTTGTCTTGTTTAGGAGGATGTCATAAATAAAGATTTAAGGAAATGGGAACTACCTAGGAGGGTAAAAAGAGGGAGGCCTTGAACAGACTAGGTTGGAGGAGGAGCATGTATAGTTGTGTTGGCCTCAGGCAGCTTGGTGCTACAGTTAGTTATTATTAGTAGCAGTAGTAGTATTATGGAAGGGGGGTAATCAAGAATGTATTACATCAAATAGGCTAGGCTACTTAATCAAAATACCAACCCTATATACTTCTGTTGTGTGGTGGTGCCAACTTTAAACTGATGGAGCATGGTTCTTGAACAGTATCTACCAATGTGGTTACTGTTACCAAGTGGGCTTAAATTTCATCTCTCCAGCACTCTATAGTCCTGATGGTTTGTTGCTTGACCTAAACACAGCAACTGGATCTATTGCCATAGGTCCAGCATTATATTTCTTGTAACTAATTCACTACAAAGTGTAAATTAAGGTGGGCTAATTAAATATTTAATCAGCATATAGCTATAATATAGTTTATTTCAGAAAACCTAAGCTAACTGTATCCAAATAAAGAATGGTAAACCAGTTTTTGCTGATTTAACTAAGCAAACTTCTTGAGCAAGTACTGGCTAAAATGGAAGCACCATGACATCTTGTTACTAAACAGGAATACTACTACTACTACTACTACTAATAACTCACTGCAGCACCAAGCTGCCTGAGGCCAACACAGCTACGCACGCTCCTCCTCCAACCTAATCTATTTAAAGCCTCCCTCTTTACACCCTCCCAGGAAGTTCCCATTTCCTTTAAATCCTTATTTATGACATCCTCCCAACCCAGACAAGGACGACCTGCTTTCCGTGTAGCCCCAGACGGTTGGCCAAAAAGGACAATCTTCGGTAATCTGTCATCCTTCATCCGTAGAACGTGGCCTAGCCATCTCAACCTTTCTTTCATTATAGCCCCAGAAAGCGGGATTGAACCACACTTTTTGTACAACCTACTGTTTGAAATACAGTCACTCAGCCGGGTACCCAGAACAATCCGTAGGCAATTTCTCTGGAAAACATCTAGTAAATTTTCATCTGCTTTTTGGAGTGTCCATGCTTCAGAGCCATATTTGACCACTGTCATCACTGTAGCTTCCAATATTCTAATCTTGGTTTGTAGGCTTATCTTTCTATTCTTCCAAACTTTTTTTAACTGTGAAAAAACACCCTGAGCTTTAGCTATTCTACTTTTAACATCTTCACTGCTCCCACCATCTTTACTAATAATACTACCAAGGCAACTGAAGCTCCCAACCTGATCAATCTTTTCGTTACCTAAGGTCACCTGTTCATCTTCACTTATTCCTAACCTTAGTGACTTAGTCTTCTTAACATTAATTTTCAAGCCTATTTTAGCACCCTGAACTCGTAAAACCTCTAAAAATTCATTCATTTTGCTCACACTTTCATCTAATATGCTTGAATCATCAGCATAATCTAATTCCAGGAGCGTTCTTCCTCCCCATTTGATTCCATGGTCTCCAATTGCCTTTCCTGTGCTCCTGAGATAAATTATATAGGCTATGTCAATGAATGGATAAAAAATCTAAGCTGTATGCCTTGTGTGATGTAAGCTGTGTTATAGGAACATGTAAATATTTACCTCATGTGGTGTATCAACTTTCTTCCTAGCTAAATTACATGAATAGGCTATGCATGAATCTACTGCCTAGATAGGCTTATTAATCATTGTTTTAAACTAGTCTTCAAAATATTTCAGGTTTATTTAAAGCTTTTCCCTGATGTTCACTTTTAATTCTCTCACATATTTACCTACAGGTGTATGATATCACCCACTAATGTCCACTCACCAGAAAAAAGTCATAGTCCCATCATCAAAAACAACTTCATATTCCTTTTTCTCAGCATCCCAATCATGAGCTGTTTTCAGTGAAGTGGTATTCTTAACTTCAAAATTATTCTGAGGCACAGGCTTTAACATTCTTTTTTGAACTGCCATTTTGAACAAATTATTTTATCTTCTTCTTCTTCTTATTCAGCAGACGGGCTTTTCAGTTGATACTATTTAGCCCTTTTCCTTTTGGCTCACTCTGTGAGATCGACAGAGCTATGGAGCTGGTTTGTCTTGTATGATTTGTATCTGCTCAGATTTCTTGAAGTATATCTTTTGATACCAGCAGTTGAATTATAAGAGAGTATATATTGATCTCTGTGCTCTGCGGGAGAGTATGGTCAGCAAGACTCTTGGCTGTTGGTGGAATTTTGTGGTGTTTGAAGCATTCTAACATTTTACGTCGCAGGGTATACTGTGCAGACGTCAGCATATTACATTCAAATAGGCAGTGATCTATTGTTTCATTCTTAAGATTACATGACCTGCAAAGGGGGGACGAGGGAACTTCGCCACTTGAATTAGGAATCTGATATGAAAATGCCTGAAAATTTAGCCCATTTGAACCTGACCGAATCCTATGATAAATCTTGGAAAGGTGCTTACTTGGGAAAGGTGATGGGGTAGGATTCTTATTAATTATCAGTACCTCTGTAAATCTCCAGCGGTAAATATCTCTAATGGGGATTGGTCTCCCACTTGGCTGGTCAATATTTAAAGCATTTTTGGCTATTTCATCTGCCTTATGGTTACCTATTATACCTGAGTGGCTTGGAATATACTGTATATGAGTTAAAATACCATTTGTAGCAAAAATATCAATAATCCTAAGACAAAGAAATGTGTCAATATCCATCTTATTTTGAGAAGCTGACGAAAGAAGCTCTAGGCTTGACAAAGAATCAGAATATATTATAATATTTTTAATATTAACTTTCATATATTCATTAACCATGAGGAAATCTAGTGCCATGATTATGGCGTTTAGCTCGGCAGACATTACAGATGAATTATCTTGTAATCTCTCTCCTAAAGCGATATTATGGGTTGGGAAGAAAGCTCCGCTTGCCACTTTCTCATTCATTTTGGACCCATCTACAAAAATTTGGAAATAATTTTTATAAGCAACATTATTTAGTTCGGCAAATTTTTTCTGAATAAAAGAAATGGGGGTAAGTTCTTTGGTCCACTTTGAGAAGTCAGTCTTTATTATGGGGGTTGACCAACTCCAAGGGGGGGTTTGGGGGAATGTGGGTGCAATAGATTTTACTGGCACTGGGAACTTCTTCTGGATATTTGCATATTCATTTGCAACGCCTCTAAACATAGATGGATTTCTTAACCAGTTATGCAGGGTATGAGAATCATTGGCTTCAATTTTTGTAAGGTACTTAATTAGTAGAGATCTTCTTCTTTCATTTATTGGTGATAGTCCACTCTCAGTAAGCAGAAACTTAGTTTTTGTTGGTTTCCTAAGACCAAATATAAGACGAATTATATCATTTTGTGTCGTTTCGATTTTTTGCATGTGGGTCTTAGCACAAGCACCATACACTATGAGGCCATAATCAATATGGGGCCTTATATATGATTTATAAAATTGGATTAGTGTTTTCTCATTACAGCCCCAAGGTGTGGCTAGTAGCCTTTTAATTATTCTTGTTTTTCTATAGCACTTTTTTATTGTATTTGTGATGTGGAGGTGGAAATTTAGTTTTTGGTCAAGTATGAGCCCTAGGTAATTAATTTGATTGTCCTCTGGGATAAGTATTCCATTTAATGTTAGCCTAGCATCATAATGATTTCGCTTATGGTGGAATTGGATAATTTTTGACTTTGTGGGTGCAGTAGGTAAAATGGACTTTTGGGAGAACTTTTCAAATTGGAAAAGTGCATTTTGCAACTTTGAATGCGTAATCTCGAAGGTATTGCCAGTTGCCCATAATACCAGATCGTCAGCGTACTGTAGATTGGTATGTGGGAGGTTCATGTCCCACAGAAAAAGTGAAAATAGGAGGCAGCTCAGGACTGCACCCTGTGGAAGGCCTTTGGTTATTGGAGTTTTGGGTGAAGAGGCTGAACCTACACAAACAATGAAACTTCGGTTTTCTATAAAGGATTTTATGAAGGATACAAGTTTGGGGGGTAGTCCAAGGTTTGTAAGTTTAACTAATAGAATCTGGTGGTCAACATTATCATAAGCTCCTTCAAAATCTAGGAATGCAGCAGTTAAGACATTATTTTTTGATAGGGATTCATTTATTGCATTTGTTAACACTATGAAAGCATCTGTTGATGAGTGGTGTTTCCTGAAGCCAGTTTGAGTATGAGGTATCAGATTATTCTTCTCAACAAACCAAAGCAGCCGATGGTAAATCATTTTCTCCATTAATTTTCCCAGCACTGGGGTAATCATTATGGGTCTATATGACTGAGGGTCATGTTTAGGTTTATTTTTCTTTAAAATTGGTATAAGAGATGAACATTTCCAGATATTAGGGAATGTGGATGTAGCCCATGCATGGTTATAGCAATTTAGGAGCTCCTGTTTGTACAAAGGGGAAAGATTCTTTATCCATATAGGGTGTATATTATCATAGCTACTTGTAGCATTGGCCTTGATATGCTGAATTGCATTATTCAATTCATGTATCGAGAAGGGATGGTTTATATATTCTGAACCTGGTCGGGGCTGGTAAATAGGATTTGTCATGATTTGTGTGGTGATATTTTGGTTTTTTGATGTTAGCTTCTTTGAGAAAAGGGAGGCAAATAATTTTGCCTTATCAGTGTCGTTATCATAGTGGGAATTCTCATGTATTAGTTCATACATAAGAGGGTTGGAGGATGTTTTTTTCCCACAGATTTTGCTTATAAGTCTATGTATTCTTGGCTCAGATGTTTCTCTGGAAAGATTATTTGCAAAATTATTCCAATAATTATATTTGGCATTAGTTATTGTTCTCTTGAGGTTAGCCTCTGCTTGTAATTTACTTAAATATGTGTCAGGGGATGGTTTTCTTAGGTATGCTCTCCTAGTTGCATTTTTTATTCTCCACATAATTTGGCAATCTTTTGTCCACCATGCTTTAGGGGTGTGTTTAGGGATGGTTTTCCTAGGTGAAGTTCTGGGGATAGCTTGATTAGCTGCATTTGTTAATATTGATGTCATAGCTTCAGCACACGTGTCAGCAGTTACAACTGAGGTATGAGATTTCTGGGTTAAACTTAGGACTTCTTCATTAAGCTTATTTCTAAACAAGGTCCAATTTGCTTTGGTGTTGACATATTTAGGGATATGTGGGAGAATGTTGGCTGGTTCATTTAAAGAGGATACTATTGCAAAATGGTCAGTGCATAGATTTTCAATTTTCTTAATATAAATTTTATTTAGTATATTTATTGAAACAATTTGTAGGTCAATAGTTGAAAATTTACCACTTTTGGGGTTAAAATATGTATTTAGATTAGGAGGGGTAGCAATTGCTAAATCGGCATTATTTGAAATCAATCTTTCAATGAGCTTACCAGCTTTATTTGCTGGCTTATCCCCCCACAGAAGACTGTGGGCATTAAAATCCCCGCAGATGATTATGTTTTTTAGCATATTAGAATTAGTAATATAAGTGAAAAAATCCATGGCATCTGTAGTCTGGCCATTGGGGTTATAAAGACTTAATATGTATGTTTTTGTATTATTTATCCAAACATTGATGCCAATAACATCAACATCATTTGAAAAATCTGGGAAATTAATACCGCAAAATTTAATATTATTATTTAAAATTATAGCTACGCCACCTCCTTTTCTCTGAGAAGACCTATCCTTTCTCAGGATAGTATATCCTGGAAACTTTGTTTGTTGGTTATTAGTCAAATGGGTTTCTTGAAGGCAAGCAATATCAATGGAATTTTTATTCATAAAAGATAAAAGTTCATTTAACTTATTTTCTGAAAGTGATCTTACATTCCACTGAAGTATTGAAATATGCTGCTTTGTTGTTTTAATTTTCATTTTGCTGTGTATCAATCTTTAGCTTTGCTAGGAGCAGAGCAAGATCTTTTTTTGCTTGGATATGCATGTGATTGGGTAGGTACAACTTTGCCAATTCGCTTATTATTTTTGCTTTTTGTGGTTGTTTTAGGTTCATTGACTGTACTGCATTAGAATTTAGTATAAATAGGCACATGTTAGGTGTTAATTCATTTGGATATTCATCTGGCTTTTTGTTGATAATTTGATTAATACCCGTTAATACTTCTGATTCATTTCTACTCGGGAGAGGTGGCCATTCTGATATTCTATCATTACTTGTAGAGGCTGGAAGGTTTGTCCAGGGTGAACCTCTCTTATAGGAATGTGAGCTTGGTTGCTTTGAGGAAGGAGTCTTATTGGGGGTGCTTGATGCTTTTGGTAGAATGGTTGGTCTGTGGGTGAGAGGGTTGGGTGGTTTCATAAAGTTTTTGGTCAGGTGTGATTGAGCTGCATTTGCTTCCATTGCTGCAAAAGGGTAAGGTATGTTTTTTTCTGTTGCTATTTGGAGTGTTAGTGCTCGTTTTTTATATACAGGGCATAAAGTTTTATTAGTAGAATCGTGGGGACCATTGCAGTTGATACATTTTGGCTGATTGTTTTTACAATTTATCATTCCAGTGGGGTGGGAGTTTTTACAAGAATTGCATTCATGTAATGTTTCACTGCATGTGTTTTTTGTGTGTCCTAGTCTTAGACATTTTTGGCATTGGATAGGTTTTGGCTTGTAGGGCTTGTGGGGTTTCCTTTGTCCAAATAGGAATATCTGATCCAGGTTATTATTTTCTTCTCTTAGTGTGAATAAGAAAGACTTGCTTAACTTTTGGCCATTGGCATCTGGTTTACCCAATTGGGTTACATCAGCTACTGGGATTGGGTTACCAGTTCTGTCAGAGAGTCCTTCTTTTAGATCCTGAATAGGAATTTCTGGAGGGATGTTATACACTACTATTTTAGTTGGGTTTTGGTTTGGGGACCAGAGAACAGATTTTATTGGTATGTTAAGAAGAGATTTTGAATTCTGTAATATGTCTGCTGATTTAGAATCTTGAAGGGCTATTAGCAGAGATCCATCACGGTTAATGTTTAATGAAAACATTGATTTTAACATTTTAAAGATTGCAACCCTCAAAAGAGCTACCTTTTTTATCTCAAAGGGGGTATCTGGAGTGATTTTTAAGTAAATTCCAAGGTTTTGTGAGGGGAATGTTGGATTATGGGAAGGGGTATTATTTTTGATTGGTGAAATCTTTTTCCTTTTTTTTGAGTTTCTTGATAGGACCTCCTGAAATTCATTTTCAGTCTCATCCTGTATTGTGACATACGCCCCGACTTCCACCATTGTATTATTCAATGACCCCTCATGTGAGCTTTGAGAAAGTTGACTTGACCAGCCAAGGGGTTGAATGTTTTCAGTGGTACTTGGGGTAGGGTCAGGGGGGATTTTTTTAGGTGGTGTTCTATGCATTGCCTATTGGAATAAGCTTTAATACAATCAAAAAAAAAGAAGGGAAAAATTGATAATATAAAACCAGACTGTCTGCCACTCGTTCAAAGGGAGGACTTCACCATCCACAAAAAAACACTATAGTGTTGTCTAGAAGATGGTTTGGTATAAGATTGGTTCAACTGACTGCTGATAAATCTGGGTAAATATCACAAGAACTTTTATTATAAATTTCTTTAAGCGTTGCTGTTGCTGTTGCTGCATGGAAAAGGTTTTGATGTATTAATGCTGTTTCTTCTTGTAATAGGCTACATATCATTCGATCCTGCCAGTGTTTCCACGTAGAGGGATTTATCTGTAGACCTACGGAATTTGATGTATATTTTGCCGCCTAGCTGCATCTTCCAGATCGTGGGTAATCGCTTAAAATATATACGACTTTATTAATTTTGTTAAAATATTTTAAGAAGCTTAGGTGTAAGTTTTGAAAAAAAATCTTTTGTTATAAGCATATATACTGTCAATTTAAGACATGAAAAAAAATTGAAAAGGTTGGCAGTTGTCATGGGTCCCATCTACTCATTATAGCTATTCCTATGCTGTTTCAAGACCACTTTATTGTGAATACGCTGCATCGCAGCGAAGTGTACCTTCCACTTCGGTGATAATCGACAATGGTCTAGCTTTTTCCAAGAAAAGAATAACTCCATGATAATTTATTACGCCCTATGACATGGTACACCTCTAAGCCCGGGTCTAGTAGACCTATTTATAAATCCCAGTCTGTACAGCCCCCAATACAACGGCTGTAAGATAGGTAGTTTGTTCACTGTTTATATGTAGTACATGGTATTGAGAAAAGGTATGCATGTTTGACCTTTACTTTCCAAAAAGACAAAAGGCTTTCAGGTGAGCCTTTTGGGGAAGGTTGAGGGGAATTTTTAATCAAAACACGTAACGCGTATACTGGCTGTCAAAAAGATGCAGCTCAGGAATGACTGAGTATATTAATTTGGGGCTTTAAGGAAATGACATGGGATGTCATCAATTGACCATAAAGGTAATACTTGTACGCTACTACTACTACTACTACTACAACTGTCAACACTACTGCTGCTTGAACTACTACTACTACAACCACATTACTACTACTACTACTAATAATAACTCACTGCAGCACCAAGCCGCTTGAGGCCAACACAGCTATGCAAGCTAACTCCTCCAGCCTAATCTATTTAAAGCCTCCCTCTTTACACCCTCCCAGAAAGTTCCCATTTCCTTTAAATCTTTATTTATGAAATCCTCCCAAACAAGACAAGGACGACGTGCTTTCCGTGTAGCCCCAGACGGTTGGCAAAAAAGTTAAATCTTCGGTAATCTGTCATCCTTCATCCGTAGAACGTGGCCTAGCCATCTCAACCTTTCTTTCATTATAGCCCCAGAAAGCGGGATTGAACCACACTTTTCGTACAACCTACTGTTTGAAATACGGTCAGTCAGCCGGGTACCCAGAAAAATCCGTGGGCAATTTCTCTGGAAAACCTCTAGTAAATTTTCATCTGCTTTTCGGAGTGCCCATGCTTCAGAGCCATATTTGACCACTGTCATCATTGTAGCTTCCAATATTTTATTCTTGGTTTGTAGACTTATCTTTCTATTCTTCCAAACTTTTTATAACTGTGAAAAAACATCCTGAGCCTTAGCTATTCTACTTTTAACATCTTCACTGCTCCTACCATCTTTAATAATAATACTACCAAGGGAACTGAAGCTCCCAACCTGATCAATCTTTTCGTAACCTAATGTCACCTGTTCATCTTCACTTATTCCTAGCCTTAGTGACTTAGTCTTCTTAGCATTAATTTTCAAGCCTATTTTAGCACCCTGAACTCGCAAAACCTCCAAAATTTCATTCATTTTTCTCACACTTTCATCTAATATGTTTAATTCATCAGCATAATCTAAGTCCAGGAGCGTTCTTCCTCCCCATTTGATTCCATGGTCTCCAATTGCCTTTCCTAGGCTCCTTAAGACGAAGTCCATCAGAATGATCCATATAAAGGGGGATAGAACACAACCCTGCTTAACTCCTGGTTTAATTCAAAACCACTTGCTAACCTCATTTCCTACCTTAACCGCAGCAGTATTATTCTTGTACATAGCACAAATCACTCTAATGTATTTTTCTGGTATACCATATAACGATAAGACCTTTGTTAACGTTCTTCTATCAACCGAATCAAAAGCTTTCACATAGTCGATAAAACTGAGGACCAAAGGTGTTTGACAACGAAGGGACTTCTCAGTTATTAACCTAAGAGTGAAAACACGGTCGACACACCCTCTACCTTTTCTAAAACCACATTGTTCTTCCCTTAAAACTTTGTCTACATCATGTCTCAGTCTAAAAAGTATCATATTACTTAGTAATTTGCTACCTACAGAGATCAGACTAATGCCTCGATAATTACGACACTCACTCTTGTCGCCTTTCTTATACAGTAGTTTAATTAAGGTTTTCCTAAAATCATTGGGTACTTCCCCTTTTCAAAAATCATGTTCAAAATCTTCAGTATTTTTTTCCTAACCTCAGAGCCACCATATTTAAGAAACTCATTAATCATACCATCAGCACCTGGGCCTTATTATTTTTTAATCCTTTTAGTACTGTCGCTAATTCTTCCTCACTAAACAAATCTTCCTTCACATCCAAGGTATCACAAACTTTTTCATTTTCATTTATATCTTTTCCTGCAGCTGTATCTTGGTTTAGCACATTCTCAAAATGTTCCACCCATCTTTCTTTAACTTTTTCCTTATCACTAATTGTGGCCCCATTTCTGTCTTTAACTGAGACTAGTCCGGATTGGCTACTCCCTTTCAATTTATTAACATGCCAGTATAATATTTTACTATTATGTCGTCTAGCCGCATCTTCCAGATCCTCAGCAATTTTATCCATGGCCTCAACTTCACATCTCCTTAGTTCATATTTTGTTCAGCAACTTAGTTCAGCCACTTCACAATTTGTTTTTCTGAAATTATTCCATCCATCTTCCACATTGTCAAATTTTAAACTCTCAAGTTTAGTATTCAACTGTTCCTGGAAGTTTTTTCTCAAATTTTCATCCTGGAGTCTACCAACATCATAACTTTCCGGGAGGGAGTTACCCTTCCGAAATTTCAGCTTTAAATTAACCTTAGACACAACTAGATGTCTAACCACAACCACATTACAACCTTTAAAATATTTGAGGGAAATTTGAACTAAATAAACAAACTCTAAGTGTATGCACATTTTCAAAGGAGCGTATTTGAAGAATAGATCTGAGTATTAATTTGGAAGATTCAGAAAATGCTCAAAGGAGAAGAAAATTGACGGAAATGCAACATATGCACGCTACTACTAATGCTACTATCACTGCTATATTTACTGCTTCTGCTACTGCTGCTGCTACTTCAGCTACTACCTCCATTGCAACAATTTTAAGGCTAAGAGCAACAAGATGAAAATAACAACAGTATATGAGCATATAAATTTTCAAAAGGATATATTAGCTCTGTCATAGCAACGGCTAATATTATTAAATTGAAACTTCATGGGCTTGATGAGAATGACGTTCAAATCACCAAAAGGCAATACACACAATATTAATACTACCACTACATTTACTCTGTAACTAATGACGCTAAGGGTATTAAGATGATATTTGTGGGAATGTTTATGGGAACTTTCGATTAAACAAAAAAATATTTGTATGCAGTTTTTCAAAAGGGCTTATAAGTAATATCACAGGAAGCGTCGCTCTATAATTGGAAGAAATGTCATCGAAATTTTTAAAGGATCTTTTTTTATTCAAGGTTTAAATTTTTAGTGCCCTTTTTTAGAATGATAAGAGATTGGAGGGCAAGCAACCCTTTTCCCAAGCCCATTCCTTTTCCAAACAGATCCAATCAACATAAGCGTCGCTCTATAATTGAAGAAATATCATCGAAATTTTTAAAGGAGCTTTTTTTATTCAAGGTTTAAGGTTTTAGTGACCTTTTTTAGAACAAAAAGAGATTAGAGGGCAAGCAACCCTTTTCCCAAGCCCATTCATATTCCAAACACATCCAATCAACATTTTATGATCGCTAATTTCCTCATCATAGTATTACAGTCTAGCAGCTACGTCTCTAGGCATATTGGACAGGTCAGCGTCCCCATAATTAAGTAATTGGTCTATTATGCTTTAAAAATGTAGCTTTCAAACTAGAACAAAAGGTACGGTGTTTGTAATTGCCAATTAGAAACATCAGTAACATATCGAGAACAACTGGAGGCAATAGTTTGAAACTTTAGGAGTTACTACTGTTATTACTGCTGCTCTTGCAATTTCAATAGATTTAAAGAATGTAAATGTATCCAGGTTGTCGAAGACCATAGACAGAATTTCTTGGGAACGATTTGAGTTCTAACCTGAAAATAGTAATAAAAGCTGACAGACTGAGTATTTAGTGGCGTATTTCAGGGGGGCGGTGAGGCTAGGCCCCTAGAAATTTTTCATTTTTTTTTAAAGAGTTCATTCTCTCACTGGCAGAAGTCCTCTTGATTTTTTGTAGCATGGTTTAGTAATTTGTTCCATGGGGCTCACAGCAATAAAAGTTTCCCCTTTAAAGGTTTTTTTTTGCTTTTATACATCTATTAAGATTATCTATTAACAGTTCATGGTAACCAACTGTAAGTAAAGAGTGACTTGGCCAAATGGTAACCATAACTCTGAAAAAAGGAAACTTTGATAAAAATAAATCCATCAAAAGAATTTGCTTTTTATCGTGATTCCAAATATTTAAAATTCATTAGTGCCCGAGAAAATTTCTGTGATTGTAAAATAACGGGGGAAACATCCCCAAAAAGTCAAGGTACCTCCATGAAAATTGCACCATCGATTTCATCGTATCAGAGAACCTCACTGCAGATGTGTCAACCTCCTACCTACAAAAATCTGGAAATTCTGTATTTTTGCCAGAAGAATCCTCACAGATATGTGTTTAATTGTATCATTGTTTCCTTTTTCATGGGTGTATGATATTGAACCGATGCGCCTAGAATATTGGGAGACTTTCATCCGAAGGGATATTAAAAGTTCATATGCCCTTTTTAGGTGAGCAAGAAGAAATATGGGCACCTTGTGCTAACCCCGCGCACCCTTTTCACATAAGTCAGCCGATCCAAAATTTGAGAGACAAGCATTCTGTTCGTCATAGTTGAAAGATCTCATATGTGCCTCTGGGGATGACAAGACCCCCCAGCCTCTGGAGAAATGGCCATAAGTTATGAAATTTGCCAATTGTTTGCATATAATATTTGTTATTAGGATGTATACAGACAATTTTTAAGAAGGTCCAGTATTTCTTGCGTGGGGGGGTTTTCCATGGAGATAATTTTCTGTCTGAGAGTATTTCATGAGGCCAAACTTCCTAGACTGAATTTTGCAGTGGTAGAGTTTGCTAAAATTCCTAAGGGATTCTTTTTTTATTGTAAGAACTTTCCTTGTGGAATTGTCCGAGTAAATTCCCCGAGGGTAATTTCAATGAGGTTGGATTGGTCCAAAGAGTATTCTGAGGAGAATTTTACACGGGAGGAACAATCCATGTAAAAAATTTTCGCGGAAAGGAGAATTTTCCATGAAGGATGAATTGTAAAAAAAAAAAGTGTAAAAAAAATTCAATTTTTGTAAAAAATTTAAAAAAAGACATCATTTTTTTTGTAAAAAAAAAAATTGTAAAAAAAAAGTTCAACTGAAAGTAAGGAGGAGCATTAAAACTTGAAACAAACATAAATTTTTTCATATATGAGGGGAGCAGCCTCCCCTCAATACCTCGCTCTTCAAGCTTTATTTCGACTTTTTGTCCCTTAAGAACAACTTCCTTAATCACGAGTGCTGTTTAATTAGAATAAGAAGTGTATTTTAACTAGTGAGAAACTGTAATGTAAATACCAAAAAGAGGGGGCGGCCATTCTTGTGTAAGGAACAATTTTTGTTCGTTTTAAGTTAAAATGTTGCACCTTACTTACGGCTGAAGAAGTTTTTTTGTTTAATTTTTTATTCACTTTTAAGATTTATCTCACCTTATGAGACCATAATTTGGTCATTAAGTCAAGTGTTCTAGTTTGCAATTTCTTTGCAAATTTTCCTTCTTCTTTTTTAATTTTAATCTTGGATTGAGGATTATCAAATTTTGTCCTTTAAGTGACTCAGTATGTGATGAAGCAAAAAATGTTTGAAATTCAGAGAATTACAAAGTATTCTTTTCCGTAAACTTTTTTTCCTTCATACAACGGCTTCACAATATAATTTATTAACATGAGGTCTGAACTACTTAAATCCATAATATTTTTGAAATAGCCACAACAGTTTAATTTGTTTCAAATTTTACATGCTAAAAGCTAAAAATGCCTTCAACGGTTTTTTTTGCGAAGATAAAACTTCCGCTCCAATCAACGGTTCAGTTCAGTTAAAAAAAAAATTACGATTGAAGGTATTATTTTCATCATTTTTAGCATGCAAAACTCGAAAGAAATTAAAACCGTTGTACAGCTACATAACTTTTAATAGCCACATATCAATGATTCTAACTTAACAATTTTTCTAAAAAAGCCGTGAGTTGGAAGTATATTTTCGAATTGTTACAACCAAAGTCATTTTTAGTTTTTTAATTGCTCACCATTCAATTTTGTTGAATAAACTTATTTAAAAACTTATTTAAGGTTAGAAACAGATTTTAGTTTCTTAGTTTAAATTAAGGGATTTGGCGAAAAAAGAAAAGAATAAAGGAACCTAATTGAAATTTCGTATGAAATTCAAATAAATCTTTGTCCTTTTTTTTAAATTTGAGGAACAATTTCAGACTTTTAGTCAGCTATAAATATTTTTAATAGCTAAACATATCACAACAAAACTTCCTTAACAGAAAATACAAGTTTTCCGTCTGAATTTTGGACTTTAAACTACTGTATGTTGAAAATAGGAACAAAATCGGAACGAAATTTTGGATCTCTCTGAGGTCCGCTGTATCTACTCTATTTTTTTCTTGGATTCAGCATAATTCTGGACTTTTGATTCATATTTCACCAAATCTCAAAAATTTTGGGCTGCTGCCCTTTACACTTGTAATGCCTTTACCCGTTACCATAGAGATAGAAAGCAGAATCAAATTACGTTTGCGTGCTTTGCGGGTTCCATTGTTTAAACCTCGTCCTAGTTATGACCTCCAAAGTGGGTATAATTTAAATACTATAACAGTTTTTTCTTTCCCCGAACGAGCTGAGATCGAACTTATTTTGTGATCTGCTGCGCACAAACAACAAAATTTGCTTCATCGCTCTAACAGAAACTTTACTTAAAAAATTTTATTCTGTGATTAGAGTGTTCTTCTAAGTGAAACAGCGAGTATCACGAAAACAAAACACAGAAAGGAGCGAAAGCTACTGTTTATTGAAAAGAAAGAGATTAAAGAGTCTTAAATTTTTTTTTCGATCTTACGTGTGTCATTGTGTTGTACTTGCCTTTAGGATTGTAAAGGGTCTGATTTTCTGAACAATACGTCACTCAGGGTATCTCAAACGTATTTTAAACTCTTCCGTAATAAGATAAATTTGCGTCAACTGGTGGCATACCGCCGTTTACCTTAAAAATAGCTTTTGTGGGTGAAGATCGAAACATGCCAATTGCACAGTTTTGGTCATACAATAAAACACTGTTTCGAGATATAATTTGAAAAACGAGCACATGTAAAATGTGGTCGCCTAGAAAATTGTTTCATTTAAACTGTGTTCAGCCCAAAAAACTGTTTCTTCTGCCAAACATTGCTTCATTTCATTGTTCTAAGATTTCAAAACAGGATGAAAGTGGGGAAAATGAGTCTAATCTGAAGATGGCCAAAGAAAAAAGTAAATACTAAGATTTTCAACAAAGTGTATCCTTTGCTAAAAGACTGTTTTTGCTGTCCTACCTGTTACTAGTTATTATATTCAATCTTTCTATATTCATGTTATTTAGGTGATAAAAAAGTGAATAAATTACTTGATAGTTTTTCTTATGCTATTTCTAAATCCAATAACTGCTTTTGGGGCAAATTCCATTTTGAACCTTTAATGGGATCCTAAAAGGTAACCTGTTGGTAAAATTCTAGTTGAGTGACTTCTTGTTATCTCAGAAAGGGGTATGGTTAAGAAAATTGAAACTTTCAGGGATGGGTTTATAGGCTAAAGTAGGCCTATATCGCAGGAACATATTTTAAAGTACCTACCTCAGTAAAATTCTAGTTAATTGACTTCTTGCTATCTTGGAAAGGGTTTAGATTAGGAAAATGAAACTTTCAGGGATGGTTCTACAGGCCAAAGTATGTCCTCAGAAGGTATTTTAAAGTACCCATCTCCACTCCTTCTCCCTCTTGAGGGCCCTGAAATTTACCTACATGACAGGTCTATACCTATTGAAATTTTGACAAAACAACATTTTACATTAATTTTCAGTTACTAGTTGCTTTTTCTCTGCCTTTAGTTCTGAAAATACAATTCCTGTTAATTGAGTAGAATTTTGAGCCATATCAATGTTTTTTTCCAAAATTTAGGAAATGTATTTGCATATCTTTAAAACCTTATAAAATGGAATTGAGCCAAGTTATGAAGCTGAAAACAATTTTGTTGTAATTCAATTGAGCAGAAGATTTATTTTGCAAGGTTTCACTTTTATAGCACACATATTTTTAAAGGTCATCAAAGGTCAGGGCCCTCTAGAGGGAGAAGGAGTGGAGATAGTTGCTTCAAAATACCTTCCCTGGACATACTTTAGTCAGTAGATTCATCCCTGAAAGTTTCATTTTCCTAACCTAAACTGTTTCTGAGATAGCAAGAAGTCAATTAACTAGAATTTTACCCCCACCTCCTCTCCTTCTCCCTCTAAAGAGCCCTGAAATTTACCTACATGACAGGTGAAATTTTGGAAAAACAGCATTTTACCTTAATTTTCAGTTACCAGCTGCTTTTTCTCTGCCTTTAGTTCTGAAAATGCAATTGCTATTATTTTAGTAGAATTCTGAGCCATATCAATGTTTTTTCAAAATTTAGAATATGTATTTGCATATCTTTAAAGCCTTGTAAGTTGGGATTGAGCAAAGTTGTGAAGCTGAAAACAATCTTGTTGTTCTTCATTCAAGCAGAAGATCTATTTTGCAATGTTTCACTTTTAATACACACATATTTTTGAAGGTTGTCAAAAGGTCAGGGCCCTCTAGAGGGAGAAGGAATAGAGGTAGGTACTTCAAAATATCTTCCCATGACACACTTTAGTCTGTAGACTCATCCCTGGAAGTTTCATTTTCCTGACCTTACCCCTTTCTGAGATAGCAAGAAGTCACTCAACTAGAATTTTACCAAAAAAAATATAGTGTATCAGTTTATCTGTATGAATTTTTTTTTTTTTTTGTTCAAGGTTAGGCTATCAGAGCTATTAGGCTATAGAGCTATCAGTTTCCTACCAAGAGTTTTTAACAGTGCACTTTTTATTTTGATATGGCACCTTTTTGGTATGTTTAATGCACTCAATTGTACTTACAAATTTGTTTTTAGAATAATATTTGAGTGTTCAATGAAAATTAGAATTATTATTCCTGAAGCAGCTACAAAAAGCATTTTTTTTTCTGTTTATACAGTTTTTATAAATATGTTGTTTGCTTTTTAATTTTCGGCTTCTATTGGATGATTTTAGCCTCTTTAAGGGCTTAAAATAGAATTTGCTCCAAAAGTATTTGTTGAATTTTGAAGCATAAAAAAGGCATCAAGTGATGTATTCACTTCCTTCCAAAGCTAGCTAAACTGTGTAAACATGTGTAAGTTTGCAACTACTTTCTATTAACATGATTGTGAATTCACAAGTAATTTCAAGAAAAAATTTTCAAGAAAAATTTTCAATGACATGAAAAAGCTAAACTTTTGTCAGTAAACAAATTTTAAACTAGGTCAATCAATCAATTTATCAATACTAAAAGAAAACTATTACAAAAGTAAAGCGGTTAATAGGCCCAAGAAGCTTTGCTTGTAATGGACCACAGAGAACAAGAATAAAACACTTTTATAAAATATATACAAAAAAAAAAACAAAAAAAAAAACACTGGAACAAGACAAGGACATTTATCAGATAGAAAATTTAGAAGGAGATTCAACATATAGCTGAAAAGGATTTTAAAAGAAGAGAAGTGACATACAAATTGGGATAGAATTAAAAAGAGAGACAAAAATTATTGAACTGGAAAGACCTGACAAAACAATGCCTTTGCAAAAAGAAAAAGAGGGACATCTGAAGGGATGGAGTTCCATAATAGAATTGACTGATATACAGGAGACCTCTGAGCTGCTGTAGAGGATTGTTTTGGGAAAATAAATTGTTGAGAAGAATTACGTAAAGAAGAAAAGTACCTACCTGAGCCTGTCTGTGAGAAAAACGGCTGCAGGGTTGGTGAGAGAGTACCTAGAAAATCAGAATGTGCTAAATAAAGAGTACTTTTACCTATAATGTGATCCAGCAGAGCTATTCCAGTATCATTATAAAGATCAGAGGAAGGGTAAAGCCAAGGGAGAAGAAAAGTAGCCTTCACTGCCCTATTTTGGGCTCTTTGAAGTGAGCAGAGAAGAGATTTATTAGTATTGCCCCAGACAGAGCAGCAATAAGAAAGGTAAGGATAAATAAAAGCATAATAAAGAGAAACCATAATATCATGAGGAAGAAATGAGTTAATCCAGTGCAACATTGAAGACTGGCGGAGGATTAAGGAACAGGTGTGAGTTATATGCAGTTTAAAAGAAAGAAAACAGTCAAGATACACACCAAGAAATTTCACCATAGTAGCTTGTGGTATAATATCATTCCCAAAAGTCAGGGTGATTGGCTCCTGTATGTAACTCATATGGTAAGGGGTCCTAAAGTTGACAATGGCACTCTTTCAACTATTAAGAGCCATACCATTTGACCAGCACCAATCCTTTACTTAGCCTTTGTAAGCTAAGTAGAGTTTATGCCTTTCTCTGAATTGAACACAAAGACTTCCATAATATACCTGTTACCAGACAGTAAAATACATAAAAAATATATACCATTTCACAGTTCATTTATAATGGGATCTAGGTAAATTAGATGGTTTTTTTGCATTACTTAGCTAGGTAGAAGGCAAACCCACCAGGTGATGTGCCTGCCTATGCATTTTCAGAATACATTAACGGCTTTTTCAAAAATTTTATTGTCCCTAAAGCTAAACCTTTGAAGTGAAACCTTGTTCTTCATTAAAAAAGTGGTTACCAGAAATTCCAAAAACTAGAGGAAATGCAGTAAATGTATCACAGCTCATATTATTGACTTACCAATGAAGTGAACATGCCACTCAATGCCTTTTTATGCTCTTTAATGAATATAATTAAACAAAAAAAAAATAAGTTTTTTTAAATGAAAGTAAGGAGCAACATTAAAACTTAAAACAAACAGAAATTACTCCACATATGAAAGGGGCTTTTCCTCCTCAACACCCACTCTTTACGCTAAAGTTTGACTCTTTCTCTTAACTCTACATTTTAAAACAGTAAAAAACCTTAGCGTAAAGAGCAGGGCATTGAGAAGGAAAAGCCCCTTTCATATATGGAGTAATTTCTGTTTGTTTTAAGTTTTAATGTTGCTCCTTACTTTCATTTAAAAAAACTTGTTTTTTTGTTTAATTTCTGGATGTTTTTGAATTAATGCATGTTTCGATCTGGGCTCTCTGCACATAAATAATTAAAACAAAATTTGCATATTAATGTTTTGGGGCTAAATGGCTTTTTTGTAGTTTTAATTGGAAAATTTTGAGAAATCTGCCCTCCAATTTTTTGATTACTTAAAAAGGCAACTACAACTTACAATTTTTTATGAACGTTTTCATAAGTAAAAAATATAAGTAACTTACGAATTAAATTACGTAGCGAACTTCTATATTCATATGTTTTTATTACACATATGAGGGGGCTCACCCCTCGTCAATACCTTGCTCTTTACATTAAAGCTTAAATTTTGTCCCAATTCCTTAAGAATGACCCCTGAATCACAAAGGCGATAGAATAAATACTTGAAATTACTAAAAATACTTTAGCATAAAGAGCAAGGTATTACAAGGAGGTAAACCCCTCATATGTGTAATAATTTCTGTTTGTTTTAAGTTTTAATCCTGCTTCTCACTTTCAGTAGAAAAAACTTTTTGTATTTATTTTTTCTTTTCTTTTTTTTTAAATAATGCTAGAAAATCCTGCACCCCCTCCATTGAAAGTCTCTTCCCCCATGAGAAGTTACTCCATGGAAAGATCCTCCCCGGTAACCCTACCCCCAAACTAAAAAAAAATCCCCCTGAAAACATCTGTACTCTTCCCAGTAACCATTACTATATGTAAACACATGTCAAAGTTTGTAACTTGCAGCCCTTCTCATGGGGACTGCAGGGGAGTAAGTCGTCCCCAAAGACATAGTTATTAGGTATTTTGACTATGGTGAATAAAATTGGTATCTCAGAATTTTGATCTGGTGATTTTGGGGGGAAAATGAGCATAGGAGGGTGCCTAGGTGCCCTCCAATTTTTTGGTCACTTAAAAAGGGCACTAGAACTTTTCTTTTCCGTTAGAATGAGCTCTTTCGCGACATTCTAGGACCACTAAGTCGATACAATCACCCCTGGGGAAAAAAACATAAAAAAACAAATAAACACGCATCCATGATTTGTCTTGTGGCAAAAAATGCGAAATTCCACATTTTTGTAGATAGGGGCTTGAAACTTCTACGATAAGGTTCTCTGATATGCTGAATCTGATGGTGTGATTTTAGTTAAGATCATATGACTTTTAGGGGGTGTTTCCTCCTATTTTCTAAAATTAGGCAAATTTTCTCAGGTTTGTAAGTTTTGATGGGTAAGACTAATCTTGATGAAACTTATATATTTAAAATCAGCATTAAAATGCCATTCTTTTGATGTAACTATTGGTATTTTTAGAGTTTTGGTTACTATTGAGCCGGGTTGCTCCTTACTACAGTTTGTTACCACAAACTGTTTGATAATCACTTCTTTTGCCAAATCAAATTTAAGCACTTTTTGACCTAACTATAAATAATTTTGGCACTGAGAAAATGTATTATTATTTTGTCTAAAATGAACAAGAAAACAGCACTGAGAAAATGTAGTATTATTTTCTTGAAAACAACTGATAACTCGTACTTTAATTGAAAAATTTGTCATTTTTAAGAGCTGAAAAAGTGCTTGAATTTGTGGTAGAAGCAATTATTATATTCATAAAGAGCATAAAAAAGGCATCGAGTAGTATGTTCACTTTATTGGCAAGTCGATAATATGAACTGTGATACATTTACCATAAATGCTTAGTTGAGTTCATTCCTAATAGTGTATTTCTAATTTTATCCTACACTTCATCCTTGATGGATAAATATACAGTTCATTTTTAGTAGCACAATTCCTTTTGTTTTTACTATCTTATAATGAATGCTAAATAATTTGGAGGATGACAAGAGATATTCTAAAAAATAGTGTGATTATTTATAGAGGGCTGTACATTTATCCATTGGAGGAGAGGTGGGATTAACTGAAGCTGCCTACTTTTATAATTTGCATAGTTATTTAATGTTTGTTAACTTTATTACTAGCAAATAATAAGGAACAAGGTATCTCTTTAAGGGCTCAACATAAAATTTGTAAAGGAAGCAATTAGTATTCTTGGAAAGACCATAAAAAGACACATCAAGTGGTGTCTTCACATCCTTTGTTGCTAAGTTGTGGGAAAACTCTAAATTTATCAGTGTTTAAGTAAAAATTAAGCTTATGTGGCATAGATACCATGGATAAAATCATCAAGGGTCTAGAAGATGCAGCCAAATGAGCACATTTCATAAGGAGGGGTTCCAGTAAAGAAGTATGTATAAGGGGAATGTTGACTCCAATTTGGGACCTCCAGTATAAACTGATACCAAGATGAATGTACACTCAGGCTGACTAACTTCAGTGCAAACGAATGTTCATATACAACATGCTTGTTCCCATGTGCTTTGATTCTTGAGAAGCATTTATTCCTTTGAAAGGCAGCACTTTTGCTTAGGGACAATGCAGACAATACCTTTAATGCAGACAACAGAATGTGCTTGTGCAGTCCCATTGCTGTTTAAATTCAAGAATTTTGTAAAAATTCAAGGATCTTAAAAATAGATGGGGGACAAATGAATAAAAATTGGATCCCCTATTTTAATTAGACACACAATTTGTAAAATCCAAGATAAACGTTATGTGACACCCTAATTTACTTCTAGCCTGTCTTTATAAAACATTGAGTCTCTGAATGACACTAGATTTCAAAGAATTAATTTGTTCATGCCACAACATCTTTGAGTCTATCCTTAGGCCAAGTAGATTCACAGAATCATAAAATGGGAACTTGCTGGAGAGCATTTTAAGCAGAATAAGAGAATCTCTTCTGCAGCTTGTAAATATGATGGCTTGGGTTTTACTGATTGAAATTGAGAAACCAAAATTGAGGAGAATCTCTGAACTAATTTTATGTTCAATGAGTTTAAAAAAAAGTTAAAGGTTGGGATCTTTCCATACATCCAAATAATTGGATCTTCAGCATAAGAACTAAATGTTGAATGAGGTACTTGAAATATTGAAATATACGAGTTGAAAAGAAGAAGACTCAAGGTAGATCTATGATGAGACCTATTCAAAGACCTTTGGTAACAACACTAGTCTCCCCTTTGGTCTCATTTACTTCAAAATAATTGCTTTTGTCTGTTAAAATGGATTTCATAAAACCAATGAAAGAGTAAGGGAAGTCTAGATTAACTAAAGTCTCCAGCAGTTTATTGCGGATTATATTGCCACAGGAATCTGGCCAATCCAATAGGACAGTCATTCTGAAATACTCGCTTTTAAGATATTTACTAACATCAATTTCCAGGCAGGTAGTGTTGTCCATGGTGTTATGTCCTTTTCTGAAGCCTGTTTGTTCTTTTGGAAGGTTATTATTAAATTATGTAAACCATCAGTCCTTGATAAAATAAGCCTTTCAACTATTTTACTAAGGACAGGTAGAACAGAGATAGGTCAGTAAGACTTAGGGTCCTAAGATGGGCTAAAGGGCTCTAAAAGTGGAAATACACAGACAATCTTCAAATCATCTAGGAACTTAAGGTTTGTATAAGGCCCAATTTTAAGTGCTGTACTGAATTCATCTTGGGAAGAGGGTATTTTCATGTGAAGAAGTGCATTGCAAACCACAAATGGATGATGAGTGGTATGAGAGCCTGAGCTTGACTTACATTACCTAAGGCTTCTCTTGCTTGATATGTGGTGTAGAAAGCATATCAACTTTTCTCCTAAAGGTGGATCTGTCTGCTGCTGTCAGTAGCAACAATGGCCATCGTGAGATACTTGTTTAGGCTTTCTATCCACCTGGTCCAAGGTCCACCCCTTGGGCACAATCAACCATGGGATGTGAGGTCAAATCAGACAATGGAAATATAAGAACCTGAGCAGTCATTTATATAGATGTTGGTCAACATGTTTGCTTTCTTTTTACCTGAGACAATTGGAGAATTATACATTTTAAATATTCTCAGTTTTTAGCTTTTATAAATAAAAAAAATATGGATATTAATGTACTTGTTCTTGTTGCATGTTCTTACTTGTACTTGTTGCATGTTCAAGCTGTATCCGGGCTCATAATGGCACCCAGCCCAGGACAGCATGTCTACTTCCAGAAGTTTTGCTCAAGGGTGGTAGGCTCTACAATCTTCAGCCACTGATGATTCCAACAATGGCTATATTTTCTGAACCCTCCAATTGGCTCCAGATGAGACTTCACTGTTGAAAGCCTTCCCTTTTTTGGCCTTCCGTTCTCTTCTTCCATGCTGTTAGTGGTAGATATTTGAGTCATCTTTTGCTTATTTGTTCATCTGGTCTGTGTATTATGTGGCCAAACCACCTCAGTCTCCCGTGCTCAATAATATTAGAGATAAGTGGGCAATCCCCACATTTTCTCCTAACTTTGTTGTTTGAAACTCTGTCTGAGAGGCAGATGCCCAGGTTATAAAGCAGGCATGTTTGGTCGAAGGTGCTCAAGACCAATGGTTTTGCTGCTTTCAATGACCATGCCGCACATCCATAAAGAAGAACAGAGAGAACCATAGCTTCATACACTCGGAGGTCCATCCATGTTTAGATTTTGCTCCACTTCCAGAACGTGTTCTATAGTTGAAGGAAGCTATTTTAGGCTGATGACATGTGGCTCTGGATCTTTTCCAAAAATTCGCCAGCAGGGTTTACCATTGAGCCAAGGTATTTGAATGACTGGACATCTTTAATCTGACTACCATTTAGGGTCACAGGGATTTCTTCCATCCCAGTCGTTTGCTTTGTTTTTATTTTTGCTAGACTAATTTGGAGGTCAGTCGAGAGTGCCTTGCCTGTCAGGTCACTGATCATAGCCTAGGCTTCTGCAACAGATTCAGCAAGCATGTCCACATTGTCAGCATAGTCAAGATGCATGACAGAGAGGGCTGGACTCACTGCAATACCTTCGTGCATGAATTTTTGGGCATTTCTTGGGGATAAGGTACATCATGAGGTCCCCAGTCTTGTGGTCACCCAAAGCGCGTTGGCCATCATGTTGCTTGGCATGGAGGCATGGTTGCCAACTTGCACACTTTTCGTGTGAAATGCACTTTTTTTATTGCACTCTTTTATGAAATGACTGGGTTTTCACTCCTTTTAGCCATTATTTGCTCTTTACACTCTTTTATGAAGTGATGATAGAGAAAGTACTAGCGAAATAAAAAACTCCGAATTAAATTATTTACATGCAAAAGATAGAAAAGCTAACCAGTATGATTTCTGTTATTTTTGCCTGAACCATCCCCCAGGGGTCTTTCTGATATTTTTAACCATTTACAAAGAAGTAGATCAAAGTATAGATAACAAGTGAAAATAGGATAGATTCAAAATCAAATCTCATAGAAGGAAGTTGAAAGCTGTTGGGCCTAACCATTTTTCTTGTAAATGGAAAAGTGAGTATGCAATATGCAGTAAGGCAATAGAGAAGCAACAACAAATGCAAACCTTTTCAATGTCTACTCTTGAACTGATAAAATTCTGCAAAGACTTTGGGCCTATGCACCTTTTTGAAGTATGAATGCACAACTCTGCTTGTGATAGCCATTTTTTTTTTGGAAATAAAAATCTTATCTTACCAGCCAGTGGTTCAAGAATTTGCATCGGAAGGGACCCATACTATCAACATGACATAAAAGGGTATATAAGTAAAATACGGGATTGCCTAGAGTTGTAGTTAAGACACTTCTTGCTATCTTGGAAAGCAGTTGAGTTAAGTGAATGACACTTTCAGAAATGAATCCAGGGCCAAAAATATTTAAGCCAGTTGAAAGTGACAATGAAAAATGGGTAAATATTGAGCAGTTCATATTATTGACCTATGAATATCTAAACATTTGATGAAGTTAACTATAGTTTAGGTAGAGATCCAAGCAATCAAAATAAACACTGGCAAATTTCATGCAGAGCATTACATCGTAAGCGAGAAAAAGAATGATAGTTATTATCTAACCCATTATTTAGAGGTTGATTTAAGTAGGAATTCCTCCTAACTTTATTTTAAATACATTTGAAAAATTAAAAGGTAATATGTTGATTTACACTTTTTTTTACGTCGGCAGCTGGTAACCCCGCATGGAGGTCAGTGGTGCTTACAACCCTTCACTGCTGTGAGGTGCGCTACCTGACTTCCTATGCTGTCTAGTGATGGATGGCCAGATCTCATTGCCTGGAGCTCCACCACCGCCCTGGAAATTTCCAGGCATAGCTAGCCCTGTGCTCGCACCTAGAGTCAGCAGTCAACTTCAGGATGGGGTAGCCTCAGTCAATCTTGGAATCTTGTTGAGATGTCTAATTTACAACAGGCATAAACGTAGTGTCTTAGTTGTAAAACATAATAGTCAATTTATATAACTCTGGGGAATTGACATGCTTAATATCCCTAGAGACATGGTAACCACAACTTTCAATTGTGCTGAACAAAATTACTATATCAAACTTGTCATTGGAGACATTTGAAAAACCATGGGCTAAGGAGGAGTGCTGTTTGGCTTCAAATAACTTATGACTTTTATAAAAGGGTAAAGAATACGGCGTTAGACTTTACAGTCTGTACCGGCGGTGCTGATCTCCGTTTCTTGGCCCTTCAGCCAGGAAGTGCAATGGGGGGCTGGGGGCCAGCCAACCTGTGCTTTCGCACACCCTTCCTGTTTACCTTCCCCAGATTTCTCCAGGTACCCATTTAGAGTTGGGTCGACTCTGGCTAAGCTTACAGAGTCACGCCACTGACCCCCGTCCCAAACTGTAGAATTGGGTACACTGGGATTCGAACCCGTGTCCTCTCAGACAAGGGATCCCGAATCCAGCGCACCAACCCACTCGGCCAGGGCGGCTTTTGTGACTTTTATAAAGGGTACTAGAAATTCTAATTTCCAATCAAATTAGCTCCTTTAAAAGTTTCAATGGTATTACTAGCTATGATAGAGCAATGCTGCCTATGAAGTTGCTTCTATGTCTTTTGAAAAGTGTGCATGCATATAGTCTTTCCTAATTGAAACTACCCTTAAACATTCCCTAAAAATTTACCTTAATAGTCTTAATGTCATTAGTTACACTACTATAGAAGTAGTATCAAAAGTATACACATAGTGTCTTATGGCTATTTCAGAATCCTCCACAACTTACCTTAAAAGGTCGAACTTAATAATGTAAGCTGCTCTGGAGATGTTGCTTTTGACAATCAAAATGCTCTTAGTTTGTTTTGATTTCGTTTCAACATCTGACTAAATATCCCTTTTAAGGATCACCTTAATATCCTTATTTGTGTGCAATAGCAATAGTTGTAGTAGCAGCATGCACATAGTACCTTTGGTTTTCTTCAACATCCCCTTCAACACACAATGAAAGTTTCAACTTAATACCATCAACCATTCCTGAAGCGTTGCTGATACTTTCTCTAGACAACCTTGTGGACATAGTTTGTTTTGGTTTAGTTCAATATAGTTTCAATATTGCCCAAAATTTTTGCCTTCATAACCGTAGCTTAAGTAGCAGTAGCAGCAGCTCTGGTAGTAATAGCAGTTGTATTAACCATTAGAAATAGATTTAAAGTTTCAACCTTAGCTTTAGTGGTAGTAGTAGTATGAGTAGAAGCAGTAGCATTGGGATACAAATATTATCTTTTGGTTTGTTCAACATCTCCCACAACAAACCCTATTAGTTTCAACTTCATGCACAAAACTGTTCCTAAGATATTGCCGAAATGTCCTTTTGACAACCTGCATACAAATGGCGTATTGTTATTCAGTTCACCTTCTCCCCTGAAAGTTTTACCATCACACCCTTAGGCAAAGTTAATACTAGTATCACAGTAATAACTCTAGTACTAGTAGCAGCAGCAGTATTAACATATAACATTTTGGTCAGTTGAACATCCCCCTCGTCAAGTCCTGGAAGTTTCACCTCAATACAATTAGCCAATGCTATAACATTGCCAGTATAAAAGCATAACAAGTCAAAAAGTAAATTCTACATTCGTGCCATTGGCATTTCAAAGGCTCTGCTTTACTCCCATGTAATTCTT